>NC_036643.1:8473129-8479864 GCF_002806865.2 Cucurbita pepo subsp. pepo
GAGGCAGCATCGGATGGCAGCAGCGTTGCTCAAACCCCGTCGGAGGCAGCATCGGATGGCAGCAGCGTTGCTCAAACCCCGTCGGAGGCAGCATCGGATGGCAGCAGCACTGCTCAAACCCCGTCGGAGGCAGCATCGGATGGCAGCAGCACTGCTCAAACCCCGTCGGAGGCAGCATCGGATGGCAGCAGCACTGCTCAAACCCCGTCGGAGGCAGCATCGGATGGCAGCAGCACTGCTCAAACCCCGTCGGAGGCAGCATCGGATGGCAGCAGCGTTGCTCAAACCCCGTCGGAGGCGGCATCGGGCAGCAGCGTTGCTCAAACCCCGTCGGAGGCGGCATCGGATGGAAGCAGCATTGCTCAAACCCCGCCTGAGGCAGCATCGGACGGAAGCGGCATTGCTCAAACCCCGCCTGAGGCAGCATCGGACGGAAGCGGCATTGCTCAAACCCCGCCTGAGGCAGCATCGGACGGAAGCGGCATTGCAGATGGAAGCAGCATTGCTCAAACTCCGACCATTGCACCAATTGGCACCCCAATTAGAAGCGTTGCTCTAACCCCGGAGGCAGCATCGGATGGAAGCAGCATTGCTCAAACCCCGCAGGAGGCAGCATCGGACGAAAGCAGCATTGCAGATGGAAGCAGCATTGCTCAAACCCCGACCATTGCACCAATTGGCACCCCAATTAGAAGCGTTGCTCTAACCCCGGAGGCAGCATCGGATGGAAGCAGCATTGCTCAAACCCCGCAGGAGGCAGCATCGGACGAAAGCAGCATTGCAGATGGAAGCAGCATTGCTCAAACCCCGACCATTGCACCAATTGGCACCCCAATTAGAAGCGTTGCTCTAACCCCGGAGGCTGCATCGGATGGAAGCAGCATTGCTCAAACCCCGCAGGAGGCAGCATCGGACGAAAGCAGCATTGCAGATGGAAGCAGCATTGCTCAAACCCCGACCATTGCACCAATTGGCACCCCAATTAGAAGCGTTGCTCTAACCCCGGAGGCTGCATCGGATGGAAGCAGCATTGCTCAAACCCCGCAGGAGGCAGCATCGGACGAAAGCAGCATTGCAGATGGAAGCAGCATTGCTCAAACCCCGACCATTGCACCAATTGGCACCCCAATTAGAAGCGTTGCTCTAACCCCGGAGGCTGCATCGGATGGAAGCAGCATTGCTCAAACCCCGCAGGAGGCAGCATCGGACGAAAGCAGCATTGCAGATGGAAGCAGCATTGCTCAAACCCCGACCATTGCACCAATTGGCACCCCAATTAGAAGCGTTGCTCTAACCCCGGAGGCTGCATCGGATGGAAGCAGCATTGCTCAAACCCCGCAGGAGGCAGCATCGGACGAAAGCAGCATTGCAGATGGAAGCAGCATTGCTCAAACCCCGACCATTGCACCAATTGGCACCCCAATTAGAAGCGTTGCTCTAACCCCGGAGGCAGCATCGGATGGAAGCAGCATTGCTCAAACCCCGCAGGAGGCAGCATCGGACGAAAGCAGCATTGCAGATGGAAGCAGCATTGCTCAAACCCCGACCATTGCACCAATTGGCACCCCAATTAGCAGCCTTGCTCTAACCCCAGAGGCTGCATTGGATGGAAGCAGCATTGCTCAAACCCCGACCATTGCACCAACTGGCACCCCAATTAGAAGCGTTGCTCTAACCCCGGAGGCTGCATCGAATGGAAGCAGCATTGCTCTAACCCCGGAGGCTGCATCCCCGACCATTGCACCAAGTAGCACACAAGCTTGAGAGTAATTGTTAAGCATGGATGTTTCTTTGGCTATTAACAAAGAAAAACCTAAGCCAAACAACTATTTTGTAGGCATCATTATTTCTATATTGTTTTTCTAAATGGAATTATTTTCCTACATTTTTTTTCTCTAATTATCTATTTTAATTAAAGATATTTTTAAAATTTAATCAAACACGTTTTTAACATGGTAAACTTCACAATCTACTCAATCTGATACCATAACCAATGAATTTATCAATAAATTAATACAAAATGTCTCTCATACATGACTAAATTTGTTTGCAAGATTTAAAATCAAATTATTTTTAAATTAATAAAATCGATTCTAATTCTATCTTTTCAATCTCGATAAGTAAATAATAATAGGTTATTATGATTTCGAGAAAGTCGCTATAGTGAAATCGGTAGACACGCTTCTCTTAAGAAGCTGTACTAGAGCATCTCGATTTGAATTCAAGTAGTGGCATGCCATATTATATTATATACAAGTTCTATAATATAATTAATTCACGTCTCTTACATAAAATTAAAAGAACTTTAGATTTTTAAGCAATTCTACTTTATGTTTAACAATTTTGACGCTATAATTATCATCTATCTCTATAATATTCTAATGAAAATGATTATCAATATAATGAATTAAATTATTATAATCTTATAGTAATAGGATTTTGTGATTCAAAGTTGAATCGTCAAATCCAAGGCATCAGTCAAACACAAGATTTTGTGTCGAATTGAAAAGTCATTGTAATACTGTAATTTAATTTACCTGTGCCTATTTGAATAGCCTCAATTAATCCTGTTTTTATTTGATAAGAATCAATACGATCTTTATAAGGTTCCTCCTCCAAATGAAATTCAATGGGATCCAAAGAGATAAACTTAAAGGAATACTGTTTTTGTTTGAATAGCCTCAGTTAATCGTGTCTTTATTTGATAAAATTTACCTGTGTTTGTTTGAATATTAATCCTGTCTTTATTTGATAAGAATCAATACAATCAAAAGTTTGATTCTATCTGAACTACTCATTTTCAAATTCGACAATTTTATACGCCTGTGACTTTGCTCTGCAATCTAAAATGGTCGACCTAGTTCATACTCCTTTATAGCCACCGACAATTGATACATTTATAACTGCTTTAAGTTGAAGTGTTCCTCCCCCACCGAGCCATGGCGGCAATGGTCAAACAAACTAAGATTTCAATCGTCGTATTTAAGACATCCAATAGGGTTGAACAGAAAGACATCCTCCAAGAGGTTGGAATGACTCTTAATTTGTAATTCAAAGTTGAATTGTTTCTCGAGAGATATAATGATTCAAAACTAAGCGTAGTTCAAACACAGGATTTTGTATCGAAATATGGGAGGATAGTAATTTCGTAAGGTTTCAATTTTGTTCTCCGACAATTTTGTACAACTGCGATTAAGCTCTTCCGTCTACCGCCTTCGACCCAGTTCTCTCCTTATTTACCGCCACCGACAATTGATACAATTGTAACTTCTTTCAGCCATAGTGTTCCTCCGCCGCTATTGAGTCATGGCAATGGTGGTCAAACAAACTAAAATTTCAGTAGCGTATTTAAGAATTTAAAGATAATACATGAATTTATGTATAAGAGAGATGTCAAATTTTTTTAGTTTAACAATATGTTTGGCCATGGATTAAAACAACATTTTAATCGATTTTTCACAGGCAATACATGCTTTATACTCGAGGAGCCATGTTGATTTCAATATTTTCTATTTGTTTCTTATTTTTTATTATCATAAATCAACATAATATTGTATATTTAAACTTGTAAAATATTTATAATAAACTTTAACCGAAAAAGAATATGATTTTTTTTTGGACGAGAATCTTAATGATCTAATCACAATAATAAATTAATTATTTTTACATCTAAAATTATTGAATTAAAAAATAATTTATATTGCAGATTTTACGAGAAAGATGTCTGCTGATACAGTAATTATATTTTACATCTTCCTTCTCTTTATTTTTTAAAAATTAAATACCAAAAACATTTTACTTGTAACAAATAGAGAGACAAATAGAGAGGAAGAGGGAAGATTGTGTACCGATTTAAAAGAAGAATGAGTGAAAGAAAGTTCGGTAAAGTGTTACGTTAATAAAACGAATGTATATAAATATTTGTATGAAAATAATATTATAAAAAATATATATAAACATTCCAAAATTTTACCGCTGCACAGACGCTAATGTTCGCATGAAACCTAATACAGATCATTGTAAATTAGATAAATAATTCTTTAGAAGTTCAAACATGAATATGATATCATTGGCTCACCTAGGTTAACTTGAATTTTAATTTAAAGAATTAGGTAAGTAAATTAGTGACAACCACTTAAGCTAATCAGGTAAGTAATCTCGGGGCTCCAACATACACCATAATATTTTTTATATTATGCTTGTGTGCTTTATGCATTGAAATGTGACGTTTTATTATGTATATAATGTCATGTGATGTTTACTCGGTATATATAGTGCATGTATGGAATATGTCATGGATGAAATGAGAAAATGAATGACGTTAATACTATGTTTTAAATGTAAATCATGGGCATGGATGATTTATTGAGTATTTCGTAAAATACTCAAACCACGTGCTATCCTTATACTTTCCACGTAAAGGTAAAGCTCCACGCTCAGATGACGGTGAACGCTGAAAATATCATGGAAATAAGAATAGGGCATGATAGAGCGGTAGCATGCATTGAATTTTATTTAGTAGTTGGGAAGTGTTTTAAATGCAATTTTTTTTTTTATATTTAAAAAATATGTTAGGTTTAATTTATTTTTTTAAATTAAATAGGTAAGTCCACGAATTTATTTTAAAATTATTTATTATGAACTTTAGCCTATGAGATTAAAGCATATCTGTGTAACGCCATTAATTTTGGTAAAGAAAATAGGGCGTTTCATATACTATTTTTCAAACAACATCTTCAATGCAAGTCACACGAGGCACAAGTCTAGCAACGTTCACCTTCATTGTGACACATGCATATGTCGTAGGTTAGCTCACTTAGGCAACAGGGCTTGGGGGTGGTGGAGAGTTTACACCATTCCTCCCTCTAAGGTACATTTTGAACCATTTCAAATCTGGCAAGTGTGAACATGCTTTAAGCAAACAATCATACGCTGTCATAATGCATTGTATGGTCTTCGATTGACACAAAATTTTGTGAGCTTTCATATTTCATATAGATGGACTTAATTCCAAAACTACATACTCAAATTCTCTCTAACTCAAGCTTTAGAGGTTAATGCTCAAGGCCCTACCTTAGCCTTGAAAAAGCCTATTTTTTATAATTATGTCAAAATCATTGCATTTGTCTTGCCTATTCTATAGCTTGGCTTTCTTTGGTGCATTGGATTATCCAACGTCCTCCTCGATCACTTCATGGATTGTCTATTTTGATCATTTTTCAACATTTTTCAGATGATTACGATTTTTATAATAGACTAGAGTACTATACTTTCAGAAAGCACATAAACAAAGGAAATTTTGGAGTCACATATATAATGATTCTAACACAAGCATTGGTCAAACATAGGATTTTGTGTCGGATTCAACTAACAGCCAAATAATTTATTTAAAAATTAAAAGGGTATGCCTGTAATTTCATTAAAAAAACCATTCCTCTCTTAGATTCCATATTCTAAAATTCTTTTCGAAATTTTAACTCCACAAATATTCCCATATTTCCATAGTAAGGTTGCAATTTTGATCTCAATTTTGATCTTGGACAATTTTGTATAGCCGTGACTAAGCTCTACTGTTACAGTCGTCGACCCAGTTCGATCCTTCTTTACTGCTATCGACAACTGATATATTTGTAACTTCTTTAAGCTGTAGTATTCCTCGGTCGCCATCAAGTCAAGGCAACAGTGGACAAACAAACATTTAAGAATTTAAAGATAATACATGAATTTATGTATAAGAGAAATGTCAAATTCCTTTAGTTTAACAATATGTTTGCGATGGATTAAAACAACATTTTAATCGATTATTAGCCGACAATACATACTTTATACTCGATGAGCCATGTTGATTCAATATTTTTTATTTGTTTCTTATTTTTTATTGTCATTGTCATATATCAAAATAATATTGATAATTGATAATAAATATTCTCAATTAGCTATATAGTATATTTGGAAACTTGTAAACTTTGATTCAGAAAAAATATCATATCTAATAATTTTATATCCTGACATTTTTTGGGATAGATTCACAATAATAGGAAATTAATTATTAGTTATTTTAACATTTAAAAGTATTCAATTAAAAAGTAATTTATATTTTAGATGGATAGAAGTTAGAGGCTCTGAGAGAGATGTTGGTGGATAGAACTTATATCTAATCCAGTACAATTTACGAAGAAGAAAATAATGAAAATATCTACGATGTTATAAAATAATAATATTGAGTTCATGAAATAACATAAAATATCAATTTATTGCAAATCAAAAGTACCATAAACTAGCAATGGTATGTTTTTATTTAAAAATATAATTATTCTTAATGATCCTCAAATGAAGGGAGGGAGAAATTAGAAATTGAATAGTCAAACCTTCTATACTTGGAATACTCCCAAACCCACAAAATTTAACACTCTTTCTAAATTTGGTGGTCTTTTCTAGATATAGATTTCCCATCAAACTATATATAGGGCTTCACATTGTAAGAAAAATCCAAGCACCAACATCTTAGCAATTACTACTCTTCATCATTTGTGAAATGAGCTTGTAACCTTACAACTTTAAGACACTCCACAATGGCCGTCGGCAAAGGTTTCAAGCTCTTTCATACCCTTTTCCTAGTGATTTCTTGGCAGTATTGTGCAAAAGTGGGTGCCACTTTTAGTGATGTCACCGGTGTCGTAAATCTCGATCATCAATTTTCATTTCGTGCATTTGCATCACATGACACACAAGCAC
>NC_036643.1:8481377-8560253 GCF_002806865.2 Cucurbita pepo subsp. pepo
AGCAGCGTTGCTCTAACCCCAGAGGCGGCATCGGATGGAAGCAGCGTTGCTCTAACCCCAGAGGCGGCATCGGATGGAAGCAGCGTTGCTCTAACCCCAGAGGCGGCATCGGATGGAAGCAGCGTTGCTCTAACCCCGACCACTGCGCCAATTGGCAGCATTGCTCTAACCCCGGAGGCTGCGCCAATTGGCAGCATTGCTCTAACCCCGGAGGCTCCATCGGATGGAAGCAGGATTGGTCAAACCCCGACCATTGCACCAATGGGAAGTGTTGCTTAAACCCCAACCATTGCACCAACTAGCACACAAGCTTGAGAGTAATTGTTGAGCATGGATGTTTGTTTGGCTATTAACAAAGAAAAACCTAAGCCAAACAACCAAACAATTATTTTGTAGGTAAATTCATTATTTCTATATTGTTTTTCTAAATGGAATGATTTTCCTATTTTTTTCTCTAATAATCTATTTTAACTAAAGATTTTTTTAAAATTTAATGAAACACGTTTTTAATATGGTACGACATCACAATGTACTTAAGTGATACCATAACCAATGAATAATCAACAAATTAATATAAAATGTCTCGAATACATAACTAAATTTGTTTGAAAGATTTAAAATCTTTCAAAAATCAAACTATTTTTATATTAATAAATCCATTCTAATTCTATTTTTTCAAGTTAATAATAATAGGTTATTATGATTTTGAGAAAGTCGCTATAGTGAAATCGGTAGATACGCTCCTCTCAGTCGATTTGAATTTGAGTAGCGACATGCCATATTATATTATAAACAAGTTCTATAATATAATCAATTCATGTCTCTTACATAAAATTAAAAGAACTTTTGATTTTTAAACCATTCTATTTTACGTTAACAATTTTGGTAATATTCTAATGAAAATGATTATCAATATAATGAATTAAATTATTATTATCTTATAATAATAGGATTTTGTAATTCAAAGTTGAATCGAGATAAAGAATCAAATACAAGACATTTTATGTCGAATTGAATGTCAAACACAGGATCTTATGAAAAGTTGGAAGGGTAAAATTGTAATTTAATTTTGTGTAAAATTCCTTTCTTCCAAAATAGAAAAATGGAAATTTCAACTCCACAAAAATAAGCTAGGATTGTAACTTTGTAAGATTTCAATTTTTTTCTTCGACAATTTTATACGCCTGTGACTTTGTTCTGCAATCCACAACGGTCGACCTAGTTCATACTCCTTTATAGCCACCGACAATTGATACATTTATAACTGCTTTAAGTTGAAGTATTCCTCTGCCACCGAGCCATGGCGGCGATGGCCAAACAAACTAAAATTTTAGTAGGCGTATTTAGGAATTTAAAGATAATACATGAATTTATGTATAAGAGAGATGTCAAATTCTTTTAGTTTAACAATATGTTTGACGAGTGATTAAAACAACATTTTAATCGATTTTTAGCGGACAATACATGCTTTATACTCAATGAGCCATGTCGATTTCAATATTTTTTATTTGCTTCTTATTTTTTAATTGTCATTATCACTAATCAACATAATATTGGTAATGAATATTCTCAATTAGCTATGGGTATATATATTGAAACTTGTAAAATATTTGTAATAAACTTTAACCCGAAAAATATCACATCTAATGGATGTTTTTTTTGGACTAGAGTCATGATGATCTAATCACAATAATAAATTAATTATTTTTACATCTAAAAGTATTCAATTAAAAAATAATTTGTATGGTAGATTTAATGATAAAGATGTCTCTTGATAATTTGCTAGTACCGTAATTATATTTTACATCTTCCTTTTCTTAGCTTTATTTTGTTGTAATTATTTATATATATATATTTTTTTGTTAGAATTTAAATACCAAAAATATTTTACTTGTTACATACCGCTCTACCACTGAGCTACTGAGGAACAACGGACTTAAGGAAGCCCACTCTCGTTCTTTGGAACTGGATCACCACATGGTTGAGACACCTGGAAAAAAATGAACAGGCGTGCCCCCACTCCAAAAGCATGATCCTGTCTCGATGGAAAGTACTAAAAACCATCGGAGTCGGAAAACAGTTGAAGGAGTAAGACGTCACAAATAGAAAGAAGAAAGGGGCACGCCCCTCTCTTCTGACTGCTATTTCACTCTTTCTTTTTACTCTCTATCTGGTAAAGAGAGAGAAAGATCCTGTTCATTCGTGAAGTGTACAAAATTAAAAGAAGAATGAGAGAGAAAGATCCGTGAAGTGTTGCGCTTTTAAATGGGTGGTATAAAAATAATATTATAACAAACGTATATAAATATTTGTATGAAAATAATATTATAAAAATCATATATAGACATTCCAAAACTTTACTGCAGCAAAAACGTATTAGCTCGCATGAAATTTAACAGTTGGATCATTATAAATTAGATAAATAATTCTTCAGAAGTTCAAACATGAATATGATGTCATTGGCTCACCTAAGTTGACTTGAATTTTACTCTAAAGAAAAATTAGTGACAAAAGCTTAAGTTGATTAGGTAAGTAACCTTGTGGCCCCAACATGCACCATAATATTTTTTATGTTAAGCTTGTGTGCTTTATGCATTGAAATATGAGGTTTTATTAGGTATACAATGTCATGTCAATTACATCATGTTATGAATAAAATGAAATGCTTCGAAAGAATAGAATTGAAAAATGATGTAATCGAATATGTGATGTTTACTAGGTATATACAGTGCATGTATGGAATATGTCATCGATTAAATGAGAAAAGGAATAACGTTAATACTATGTTTTAAATGTAAATCATGGGCATCTCATACATATATGTGTGTCATGTGCATCGGGATACTTCCCCATTATATTATGTTAATACGGGTGTGTACCTTCCATATACATGTTTCCCATGATATCATGGGGGTCTTTCCTTTTCTGTGGCATTTGGTGACGTGTAACCCATTAAGCCTGAACATGTTAGGCCCAGGGGTACGTATATGAGCCCACCTTGCCCGAAACTGAAAATAGTCCAAGCACATGTGACAGTTTTAAGATAGGTCTCAATCATGTTATGTGTGTGATTGCATTGCTAAACCCAACCGTCGGATGATTTACTGAGTATTTCGTAAAATACTCAAGCCACGTGCTACCCTTATACTTTCCACGTAAAGGTAAAGCTCCACGCTCGGATGACAGTGAATGCTAGAAATATCATGGAAGTCGGAATAGGGCATGATAGAGCAATAGAACTCGTTGAATTTTATTTAGTAGTTGGTTAAGTGTTTTAAATGCAATTTTTTTTTTATATATTAAAAAATATGTTACGTTTAATTTATTGTTTTAAATTAAATATATAAGTCAACGAATTTATTTTAAAATTATTTATTATGAACTTTAACCTGTGAGATTAAAACATGTCTGTGTAACGCCACTAATTTTGGCTAAGAAAATAGGGCGTTTCATATACTATTCTTCAAACAATATCTTCAATGCAAGTCACACGAGGCACACGTCTAGCAACGTTCACCTTCATTGTGACACATGCATATGCCGCAGGTTAGCTCAGTTAGGCATCAGGGCTTGGGGGTGGTGGAGAGTTTACACCATTCCTCCCTCTAAGGTACATTTTGAACCATTTCAAATCGGGCAAGTGTGAACATGCTTTAGGCAAACAATCATACGCTGTCATAAAGCATCGTATGGTCTTCGATTGACACAAAATTTTGTGAGCTTTCATATTTCATATAGATGGACTTAATTCCAAAACTACATACCAAAATTCTCTCTAACTCAATCTTTAGAGGTTAATGCTCTTAGCTTTGAAAAAGCCTATTTTTTATAATTATTTCAAAATCATTGCATTTGTCTTGCCTATTCTTTAGCTTGGCTTTCTTTGGTGTATTGGATGATGCAACTCCTCCTCGATCACTTCATGAATTGTCTATTTTGGTCGTTGCATGGCCGGATTGGTATCACTCGAGGATTTGCCACTTTGCTTGTTGTTACGTAAGGGTCAAACTGTTTGAAACCTTACCTCTCCCGCTCCGTTCAATACACTTCTGCCCTCTCGATTTCTTCAATAAACTTAAAAACTGAGTCACAAGGAAAAGTTAGGGATTGATTTCTTACCTTCTTGTGGATTGCACGATAAGTTATTCTCCTCCAAAGTTCATCAAGAATTGTTTTCCTCACCGGAGCTTAACCTTGAAAAAGCCTATTGGCTAGCCATTTGTAAGGGTTTTCCGGGAATCGCTTCTTTATTATTCCCTCTAGCTAATTGAATTGGTTTGGGGGAAAGTCTCCAAGTGTGTGACCTTAATTTAGAGAAATTTTCTTTGGTCACCAAATCACCCAAAAACACCAAATTAAACTTTCTTTGGCAGCTTGATCTACAACGTTTTCGATTTCTTATCAAAATTACTCATCTCAATCCTCGTAAACAAAAGGAATGCTCAATTTGAAGAAAAATAGACCGTAGATAGGAATTCAATACTTGCCCCCAATTTGAACCGAAAATTGACTTTCTTCGATTACACACGTTCTTGAGGTTAATTCTCTTCGTGGTCTGCAACAAGAATGTTTCTTGAAGGTGAAAAAATCGAATGGGATTGGCCTTGCTCGATGAATTTGTGTGTATGGTCGGATTAGATTTTCAATCTTTCTTTGAACTTCTTCAATGATCATTCGTACTAGAGAATGGGTTCTAGGCTCATTCAGCGCTCGGTTCCTTTGTAGAACTTATGGATAATCTTGTTTAGATAGCTTAGGAACAAGTTTGAAGGGAAATATTGGAGAATGTCTCTCAAATTTGAATGAAAATCGAGAGTAGAAAACCAAAAAACTAAACGGCTATAATTCACGATTTCAATGATGCCAAAATACACCATCTTTTCGCTTCCGTCTTCAAGCAAGAGATTTGGAGTTGGAAATTTGGAGTCACATATATAATGATTCAAAAACAAGCATTGGTCAAACATGAATTAAAGGAGAAACTAAGCATTGGTCAAACCTAGGATTTTGTGTCGAATTCAACTAACAGCCAAATAATTTATTTAAAAATTAAAAGGGTATGACTGTAATTTCATTTAAAAACCATTCCTCTTTCTTTTATATGTATAGCCATAGGAAGAGGAGATTCCATATTCTAAAATTCTTTTCGAAATTTTAACTCCACAAATATTCCCATATTTTCTTCTTAAGGTTTCAATTTTGATCTCTGACAATTTTGTATAGCTGTAGTTAATCTCTACCGTTTACGGTCGTCGACCCAGTTCGCTCTTTCTTTACCACTACCGATAACTGATACATTTGTAACTTCTTTAAGTCATAGTATTCCTGCGCTGCCATGGAGTCATGGCAACCGTGGTCAAACAAACTAAAATTTCTTTCAGACCCTATTTAAGAATTTAAAGATAATTATGAATTTATGTATAAGAGAAATGTCAAATTCTTTTAGTTTAACAATATGTTTGGCGATAAATTAAAATAACATTTTAATCGATTATTAGCCGACAATACATACCTTATACTCGATGAGCCATGTTGATTTCAATATTTTTTATTTGTTTCTTATTTTTTATGGTCATTGTCATAAATCAAAATAATATTGATAATAAATATTCTCAATTAACTATATAGTATATATGAAACTGGTTCAATATTGGTAATAAACTTTGACTCAGAAAAAATATCACATCTAATAATTTTATATCCAAACATTTTTTTAGAATAGATTCATAATGATCTCATTAGAATAAGAAATTAATTATTAATTATTTTAACATTTAAAAGTATTCCATTAAAAAGTAATTTATATTTTAGATGGATAGAAGTTGGAGGTTCTAATAGAGATATCGCTAGAAGGTTTGTTATTACTATAAGTTATATCTTACCTCTCCTTTTTCTTTTATCTTGATTTTGTTGTAATTATTTAGATTTTTGTTATAAATTAAATACCAAAAATATTTTATTCATTATAGAATCACATCCGTGTAACGACCCTAAATTCAACATACTCAGAATCGTTACATGCTCATCTAATGTGCAAATATAATTCTCAAAATCGAACATCATTTATAACATGTGGGGTCAAGCTTGGGTCAAGCTTGGAACTTAAGAGTTCTCCTTAGGAATCGCCTAATGTGATTTTGTGCACGTAGAATCTTGTCAGTGACCAGGGGTACATGTGGGGAATCCCTTATTTCATGGATACTTCGTTGGTCATCCTAGGAGGTAAAATCGTATGTATCGTGATGAATGTTTTTCCCCATATCTTGGTTTCACTGCCTAATGTTTTCCAATGGCCCCGAAACTTCACTACCATATACAAACTCATGAGATGAGGATTCATGCAACATCTCATAATATTTGGAGGTCATTTAGGGATTGAACGGTAGGTAGTTTTCCTTAGGGGCACTATGGTCATTTTTCGCCGTTACTTGGTTTCCTACTTAACCTTATCTAATGACTACCAAATTTCATAATTAATCTAAACATGTTATAATATGCAGAGTATTTAAATTTCATAAGTAGCGGAGTTCATTTAGCGAGTTATTTTAACCATCTCCAGCAATTTGATTGTTCTGGGGTCTTAACTAACGGTTCTTTAGATTTTTCTTACATGTAACGTTAAAGACATTAAAGAAACACCATAAGTCTAAATTATCATCCACCCAAATTTTGTAACTATCTAAGAATAAATAAAGTTTTATTTTTCTTTAAGGGGACCTGAATTGAAACATTTTGTTATAATTTGAACATTTTCTTCACATTTTCCTTGCAGTTTATTTGCATGATTGGTATCTTGGTTCATATCAGATAGTGTATACTTGCACTTATACTTGATTATTTACCCATTTTTCTATATACATTCAAGTGATGAGGAGTAGAATGTTAAGTGCCTAAACAAATTAGAAGGGATAAAATTACAAAAATGTCCCTACTAAGTATAAAAGTTAAATTACTTAAAGATCTTATATTAAACCTATTTTTATGGTTAAGAATTATTGTAAAATATTTCAAAGGCCGGTGAATAATAACAAAAAAATACTTCTTTTTATGCGTTTAAGATATTTTATGCCTAAAATGGACTCCAAATGACTTAAGAATCTAAATTATGGATAATTATAATGATATTAAAAACTATGTAATTGGATCAAGTTTAGATTCTAAACAACGATTGGAGTGGAAAGAGACAAAAACACACGTAGGACCTCGTGATATTTCTAAGTATTTAACGAACTTCAAATGATATGAACTTTTATATGAGACTCATTTATAAAATTGTAGACCATCATATATGACTTAAAATTCATTAAAACATGTTTGGGTATAAGAAAATACTATGATTGATAGAAAATTATGAAAATAATCCTAATGAATCTTTTACCAAGATTGATGATTTTTATGAACTCCAAGTGACATGGTTTGTTGTAGGCTGCTTATTTAGTATACTATTAAAGATTCATGCATGTAATTACAAAATGTTTATAGTTATGACCTATGTGCTTGAAATGGAGCTTAAAAATATCTTATTATGACTTGTGCCTTGAGTTTTGAGAAGAAACTTTAGAGTCAGAACAAAAGAACTTACGAACATAAGATGTCGCTCTAAGGTCAAGAACCATGTAAGATAGGTTGGTCCCCAAGATAGTAAAACTCAAGTACTAAGCCACTAAGACTACTATGTTCTACTCTAACGATAACCTAAGTCACCAAATTCTTTCCACCATGATATGCATTAGGATCACATGTTTTCCTCGCCTAGATCACATGCCCTACAAATGTTTCTTCTAGGACATCGTGTCCATGTTTCTTACAAGTTTACCCTACCTATGTTTCTTTCTAAGATATTCTAACCCTGTTTTATTTGGAGCATGTCCTCTCTCTCTTTAACAAGTTTAGGCTCTCTCTCACTCAAGTTAGGTTCATTATATTCTCCAACAATTTGACCTTTTTAGGTCTTCTAGGGGAGTAGTTTTTGGAATGGACAGGGTTAGGTACAAGGATTGACCAAGTATCATGATTCATGACCCATGATTTAGGACCAAGATCATCATGAGCAGAAACTATGATAAGCTCTTGGTCAAATCATAGAGATACTACCTTAGCACCCACCATGAATACGATTAAGAGCCCATAAGTAGGGTACAAAGAGTGGCGACAACCTTGTTTTTCACCATCAAACATGATCTCAAAACTACAAAGAATTACAATAACCTTACTATTTATAATGATAACAAATGTAGTTTCAAAACTAAAAATACTGACATCCTTATTCCTCATGTTATAAATGGGCTGTATGAATGAGACAAGTAATCTATCGAGTACAATTCATGGAGAAGAAAATATCTTCCGTGTTATAAAATAATAATATTGAGTTCATGAAATAACATAAAATATCAATTTATTGCAAATCAAAAGTACCATAAACTAGCAATGGTATGTTTTTATTTAAAAATATAATTATTCTTAATGATCCTCAAATGAAGGGAGGGAGAAATTAGAAATTGAATAGTCAAACCTTCTATACTTGGAATACTCCCAAACCCACAAAATTTAACACTCTTTCTAAATTTGGTGGTCTTTTCTAGATATAGATTTCCCATCAAACTATATATAGGGCTTCACATTGTAAGAAAAATCCAAGCACCAACATCTTAGCAATTACTACTCTTCATCATTTGTGAAATGAGCTTGTAACCTTACAACTTTAAGACACTCCACAATGGCCGTCGGCAAAGGTTTCAAGCTCTTTCATACCCTTTTCCTAGTGATTTCTTGGCAGTATTGTGCAAAAGTGGGTGCCACTTTTAGTGATGTCACCGGTGTCGTAAATCTCGATCATCAATTTTCATTTCGTGCCTTTGCATCACATGACACACAAGCACGAGATGGAAGCATTGCTCTAACCCCGGAGGCTGCATTAGATGGAAGCATTGCTCTAACCCCGGAGGCTGCATTAGATGGAAGCATTGCTCTAACCCCGGAGGCTGCATTAGATGGAAGCATTGCTCTAACTCCGGAGGCTGCATTAGATGGAAGCATTGCTCTAACTCCGGAGGCTGCATTAGATGGAAGCATTGCTCTAACTCCGGAGGCTGCATTAGATGGAAGCATTGCTCTAACTCAGGAGGCAGCATCGGATGGAAGCATTGCTCAAACCCCGGAGGAAGCATCATCGGATGGAAGTAGCATTGCTCAAACCCCGTCGGAGGAAGCATCATCGGATCGAAGTAGCATTGCTCAAACCCCGTCTGAGGCAGCATCGGATGGAAGCAGCGTTGCTCAAACCCCGTCGGAGGCAGCATCGGATGGAAGCAGCGTTGCTCAAACCCCATCGGAGGCAGCATCGGATGGAAGCAGCGTTGCTCAAACCCCACCGGAGGCAGCATCGGATGGAAGCAGCGTTGCTCAAACCCCACCGGAGGCAGCATCGGATGGAAGCAGCGTTGCTCAAACCCCACCGGAGGCAGCATCGGATGGAAGCAGCGTTGCTCAAACCCCACCGGAGGCAGCATCGGATGGAAGCAGCGTTGCTCAAACCCCACCGGAGGCAGCATCGGATGGAAGCAGCGTTGCTCAAACCCCACCGGAGGCAGCATCGGATGGAAGCAGCGTTGCTCAAACCCCACCGGAGGCAGCATCGGATGGAAGCAGCGTTGCTCAAACCCCACCGGAGGCAGCATCGGATGGAAGCAGCGTTGCTCAAACCCCATCGGAGGCAGCATCGGATGGAAGCAGCGTTGCTCAAACCCCATCGGAGGCAGCATCGGATGGAAGCAGCGTTGCTCAAACCCCACCAGAGGAAGCATCGGGTGGAAGCAGCGTTGCTCAAACCCCACCGGAGGCAGCATCGGATGGAAGCAACATTGCTCAAACCCCGCCGGAGGCAGCATCGGATGGAAGCAGCGTTGCTCAAACCCCGCCGGAGGCAGCATCGGATGGAAGCAGCGTTGCTCAAACCCCATCGGAGGCAGCATCGGATGGAAGCAGCGTTGCTCAAACCCCACCGGAGGAAGCATCGGGTGGAAGCAGCGTTGCTCAAACCCCACCGGAGGCAGCATCGGATGGAAGCAACATTGCTCAAACCCCGCCGGAGGCAGCATCGGATGGAAGCAGCGTTGCTCAAACCCCGCCGGAGGCAGCATCGGATGGAAGCAGCGTTGCTCAAACCCCGCCGTTGGCAGCATCGGATGGAAGCAGCATTGCTCAAACCCCAACCATTGCACCAATTGGAAGCGTTGCTCTAACCCCGGAGGCTGCATCGGATTTTAGCAGCATTGCTCAAACCCCAACCATTGCACCAATTGGAACTGTTGCTCAAACCCCAACCATTGCACCAATTGGAACTGTTGCTCAAACCCCGACCATTGCACCAATTGGAACTGTTGCTCAAACCCCGACCATTGCACCAATTGGAACTGTTGCTCAAACCCCGACCATTGCACCAATTGGAACTGTTGCTCAAACCCCGACCATTGCACCGATTGGAACTGTTGCTCAAACCCCAGAGGCTGCACCGATTGCCCCAGAGGCTGCACCGATTGCCCCAGAGGCTGCACCGATTGCCCCAGAGGCTGCACCGATTGCCCCAGAGGCTGCACCGATTGGAACTGTTGCTCAAACCCCGGAGGCTGCACCGATTGAAACTGTTGCTCAAACCCCGGAGGCTGCACCCGATGGAAGCAGCATTGCTCTAACCCCGGAGGCTGCACCCGATGGAAGCAGCATTGCTCTAACCCCGGAGGCTGCACCCGATGGAAGCAGCATTGCTCTAACCCCGGAGGCTGCACCCGATGGAAGCAGCATTGCTCTAACCCCGGAGGCTGCACCCGATGGAAGCAGCATTGCTCTAACCCCGGAGGCTGCACCCGATGGAAGCAGCATTGCTCTAACCCCGACCATTACACCAATTGGAAGCGTTGCTCAAACCCCGGAAGCTGCATCAGATGGAAGCAGCATTGCTCAAACCCCGGAAGCTGCATCAGATGGAAGCAGCATTGCTCAAACCCCGGAAGCTGCATCAGATGGAAGCAGCATTGCTCAAACCCCGGAAGCTGCATCAGATGGAAGCAGCATTGCTCAAACCCCGGAAGCTGCATCAGATGGAAGCAGCATTGCTCAAACCCCGGAAGCTGCATCAGATGGAAGCAGCATTGCTCAAACCCCGGAAGCTGCATCAGATGGAAGCAGCATTGCTCAAACCCCGGAAGCTGCATCAGATGGAAGCAGCATTGCTCAAACCCCGGAAGCTGCATCAGATGGAAGCAGCATTGCTCAAACCCCGGAAGCTGCATCAGATGGAAGCAGCATTGCTCAAACCCCGGAAGCTGCATCAGATGGAAGCAGCATTGCTCAAACCCCGGAAGCTGCATCAGATGGAAGCAGCATTGCTCAAACCCCGGAAGCTGCATCAGATGGAAGCAGCATTGCTCAAACCCCGGAAGCTGCATCAGATGGAAGCAGCATTGCTCAAACCCCGACCATTGCACCAAGTAGCACACAAGCTTGAGAGTAATTGTTAAGCATGGATGTTTCTTTGGCTGTTAACAAATTAAAACCTAAGCCAAACAACTATTTTGTAGGCAAATTCATTATTTCTATATTGTTTTTCTAAATGGAATGATTTTCCTACATTTTTTTCTAATTATCTATTTTAATGAAAGACTTCACAATCTACTTAAGTGATATCATAATAAATGAAATCATCAATAAATTAATATAAATTATCTCAAATACAATTTGTTTTTGCAAGATTTAAAATTAAACTATTTTTATATTAATAAAAGGTTATTATGATTTCGAGAAAGTCGTTAAAGTGAAATCGGTAGACACGCTCCTTTTAAGAAGTTGTACTAGAGCATCTCGATTTGAATTCGAGTAGCAGCATGCCATATTATATTATAAACAAGTTCTATAATATAATTAATTCTCATGTTTACATAAAATTAAAAAAACTTTTGATTTTTAAGCATTTCTATTTTATGTTTAACAATTTTGGCGTTATATTATCATCTATCTCTCCGTAATATTCTAATGAAAGTGATTATCAATGTAATGAATTAAATTATTATAATCTTATAATAATAGGATTTTGTGATTCAAAGTTGAATCGAGATAAAGAATCGTCCAACGAGAACTTAACTTTTGTCAAACACAGGATTTTATGAAAAGTTAAAGGGTAAGACTGTAATTTAATTTTGTGTCGAATTGAAAAGTCATTCCTCTCTTGTATACATATAGAGTGGATTCCATAATGTAAAATTCCTTTTTTTCAAAATTGAAAAATGGAAATTTCAACTCCACAAAAATAAGCTAGGATTGTAACTTTGTAAGATTTCAATTTTTTTTCTTCGACAATTTTATACGCCTGCAACTTTGCTCTGCAATCCACAACGGTCGACCTAGTTCATACTCTTTTATAGCCACCGACAACTGATACATTTATAACTGCTTTAAGTTGAAGTATTCCTCCGCCACCGAGCCATGGCGGCGATGGTCAAGCAAACTAAGATTTCAGTCGTATTTAAGACATCCAATAGGGTTGAACATAAAGACATCCTCTAAGATGTTGGAATACATAAAGACATCCTCTAAGATGTTGGAATGACTCTTAATTTGTGATTCAAAGTTGAATTGTTTGTCGAGAGATATAATGATTCACAATTAAGCATAGTTCAAACAAAGGATTTTGTATCGAAATATGGGATGGTTGTAATTTCGTAAGGTTTCAATTTTGATTAAGCTCTGCTGTCTACCGCCATCGACCCAGATTGCTCCTTATTTATCGCCACCGACAATTGATACATTTGTAACTTCTTTAAGCCGTAGTGTTCCTCGGCCGCCATTAAGTCATGGCAACGGTGGTCAAACAAACGAAAATTTTAGTAGGCGTATTTAGGAATTTAAAGATAATACATGAATTTATGTATAAGAGAGATGTCAAATTCTTTTAGTTTAACAATATGTTTGACGAGTGATTAAAACAACATTTTAATCGATTTTTAGCGGACAATACATGCTTTATACTCAATGAGCCATGTCGATTTCAATATTTTTTATTTGCTTCTTATTTTTTAATTGTCATTATCACTAATCAACATAATATTGGTAATGAATATTCTCAATTAGCTATGGGTATATATATTGAAACTTGTAAAATATTTGTAATAAACTTTAACCCGAAAAATATCACATCTAATGGATGTTTTTTTTGGACTAGAGTCATGATGATCTAATCACAATAATAAATTAATTATTTTTACATCTAAAAGTATTCAATTAAAAAATAATTTGTATGGTAGATTTAATGATAAAGATGTCTCTTGATAATTTGCTAGTACCGTAATTATATTTTACATCTTCCTTCTCTTATCTTTATTTGGTTGTAATTATTTAGATTTTTTTTATTTTATTTTATTTTATTGTTAAAATTTAAATACCAAAAACACTTTACTTGTTACATAAATCTTGTCAAAATCTAGAATTTTTTAAAAGAAAAAAAGAAACAAATAGAGATAAAGAGGGAAGATTGGGTACAAAATTAAAAGAAGAATGAGAGAGAGAGAAAGATCCGTGGTGTTACGCTTTTAAATGGGTGGTATAAAAATAATATTATAACAAACGTATATAAATATTTGTATGAAAATAATATTATAAAAACACATATAAACATTCCAAAACTTTACTGCGTCAAAGACGCATTAGTTCGCATGAAATTTAACATTTGGATCATTATAAATTAGATAAATAATTCTTCAGAAGTTCAAACATGAATATGATGTCATTGGCTCACCTAGGTTGACTTGAATTTTACTTTAAAGAATCAGGTAAGTAAATTAGTTACAACAGCTTAAGTTGATTAGGTAAGTAACCTTGTGGCCCCAACATGCATCATAATATTTTTTATGTTATGCTTGTGTGCTTTATGCACTGAAATATGACGTTTTATTATGTATACAATGTCATGTCAATTACATCATGTTATGAATAAAATTAAATGCTACGCAAGAATAGAATTGAAAAATGATGTAATAGACTATGTGATGTTTACTAGGTATACATAGTGCATGTATGGAATATGTCACGGATGAAATGAGAAAGGGAATAACATTAATACTATGTTTTAAATGTAAATTATGGGCATCTCATGCATATATGTGTGTCATGTGCATCGGGATACTTCCCCGTTATATTATGTTGATACGGGTGTGTACCTGTTTCCCATGATATCATGGGGGTCTTTCCTTTTCTATGGCATTTGGCGACGTGTAACCCATTAAGCCTGAACATGTTAGGCCTAGGGGTACGTATATGAGCCCACCTTGCCCGAAACTGAAAATAGTCCAAGCACATGGGACGGTTTTAAGATAGGTCTCAATCATGTTACGTGTGTGATTGCATTACGTGTGTGATTGCATTGCTAAACCCGAAACTGAAAATACTCAAGTCACGTGCTACCCTTATACTTTCCATGTAAAGGTAAAGCTCCACGCTCAGATGACGGTGAATGCTAGAAAATATCATGGAAGTCAGGATAGGGCATGGTAGAGCAATAGAACTCATTGAATTTTATTTATCATGGAAGTCACGATAGGGCATGGTAAGTGTTTTAAATGCAATTTTTCTTTTTTATATTAAAAAATATGTTATGTTTAATTTATTTTTTTAAATTAAATATATAAGTTAACAAATTTATTTTAAAATTATTTATTATGAACTTTAGCCTATGAGATTAAAGCATGTCTGTGTAACGCCATTAATTTTAGCTAAGAAAATGGGGCATTTCATATACTATTCTTCAAACAACATCTTCAATGCAAGTCACACGAGGCATACGTCTAGTAACGTTTACCTTTATTGTGACACATGCATATGTCGCAAGTTAGCTTAGTTAGGCAATAGGGCTTGGGGGTGGTGGAGAGTTTAGACCATTCCTCCCTCTAAGGTACATTTTGAACCATTTCAAATTTGGCAAGTGTGAACATGTGATAACTCTCTAAAAGTAGAGTCATATCAAGTCTTTTTGTAGTTAATATTGCACTCTTATTCACCATTTACTCATTTATTACCCCATTTATTCTACTTAGTGAGCATGAAATCATTTATTGCGGTCCAACATGAAAAAAATTATGATTTGGCATAAATCGATGTTAATTGTATATTTAATTGAGTTATGTAGTAAAATTTCAGACATTTATGTTAAACCATGTGAGAGTAGCAAATTTGGAAACAAATGGGGATGACATGGAAATTTTAAATCTACGTCAACAATCAAAGTGGGTCATTGACTACCCAATGAGGAACATCCTTTGTGGACTACTTATTCCTTTTCAGCCATAAAGGGGAACCCATGCTCAATATAAAAGAAAAAATAAGACCAAGAGGAAGAGAGCCACATTTTGGGGAGAAAATCGAATTACACCGTAGCAGCCTCTACTGCAGTGAACTGCTGTGAAACCAGAGAAGAAGAAGAAAACCCTAATTCATCAGCTGTTGATAGCAGAAGGAAAAGAAGACCAACAAGGATTGATTAGGGCAAAGAGGTGGACGTGAGAGCTCAAGAGAAGGGAACTTCCATTGACAAATGGCAACAAACCGGGATAACTCTCTATTTTCTTATTATCTTTTCTTATTCCATCAATTTTACATGATGAAGATGTGGATTCCTCTGTTTAATTCAGTTTGTATGGAGAGCTAAACTTAATAGGGGAGGCGAGAGAGTTTTCTATAGTTTAAGTATGTTGACGGTATGATTTTAGTTTATTAAAGAGTTGTTGTCAATGATTTACATGTATGTTTAATTAACTACTTTACATACATAGTTGTTCTCTTATTTGGGAGAAGAGACGGAGCAATGAATCCTCTTTAGTACTCTAGTTCCATAGCAAGGAGACTTGAAGGGTAATAGAAGGGTTAGGAATAATTCTTCTCCTAGAGCCTTGTTAATAGAAATTACAACGATTATGGAAATAATCACCATTCATGACCCTCGGAAGTGGGCTTGAGAATATATTAAAAGGAACTCAAATCTACTACAAAACTCAACAACTTATCTATTTAATCTCTCTTAGCCGAATCTTCCTCATTATAGTTGATTTTCTCATCATTTTCTGGTTTTTTTACCGTGGCACTCTGTTTTAGTTTTGTTTAAATAGTTAAAATCTCCAAAACCCATTTGAATGTTACCCAAAANGGTTTTTTTACCGTGGCACTCTGTTTTAGTTTTGTTTAAATAGTTAAAATCTCCAAAACCCATTTGAATGTTACCCAAAAACTCACTTAATTTCCAGCAATAAACTTAACCAAAAAGATAGGTTCCCGGTGGAATCGATAATTTACGTATTACTGACTACTTGTGATAGTGTATACTTGCACTTATTCTTGTGAATTTTACATCATTTTATTATATACATGCACAAGCGATCAACATGCTTTAAGCAAACAATCATACGCTATCATAAAGCATCGTATGGTCTTCGATTGACACAAAATTTTGTGAGCTTTCATATTTCATATAGATGGATTTAATTCCAAAACTACATACCCAAATTTTCTCTAACTCAAGCTTTAGAGGTTAAGCCTATTTTTTATAATTATGTCAAAATCATTGCATTTGTTTTGCCTATTCTTTAGCTTGGCTTTCTTTAGTGTGTTGCATGATGAACGTCCTCCTCGATCACTTCATGGATTGTCTATTTTGATCTTTGCATGGCCGGATTGGTATCACTCGAGGATTTGCCACTTTGCTTTGTTGAACACTGTCATAAGCCCTATTCTCTAGGACCAAGACCTATTCTCAACGTCTTTTTTTGGCTTGTTAGTTTATCTTTAGGTTTAGCAGAAGGCTATATAATGCCATTCTTTCTGCTGTTGAAATCATCAAGTTTTGAGTGTCATATTGTATGTCTTGAGTAACTTTGGTGTTGTGAGTACATTTGTTCCGCTTTCGGCGCACAACAAGTGGTATCAGAGCCTTATTGTGGTATTTGGGGGTATTGTGAAAGTTTGGGCCTCATCGACCATTAGACGTGCTCACAATCGTGTTTATTCTCTTGAAAATCAGTTTTCAAGAATTGTGTTTTTGAGTTACATCCAGATTAATTATTGCAAATGGCCGAACCATCACGACGTGGATCGAGAGTGTGGAGTTCCAATCTCGAAGTAGAAAAATTTGATGGAACCAATAATTTTGGTGTTTGGCGAGGCGAAGTTAGCGATTTGCTGGTCATGCAAGACCTCGATGTTTCTCTCCAAGAGGAGATGCCTGAAGACATGACAGAAGCAGAATGGACAAAATTAAATCGGCAAGCCTGTGGAATTATTCGATCCTGTCTTGGCAAGGATCAGAAATATCCATTTATGAAGGTTACCATGGCGAAAGAATTATGGGACAAGCTTGAAGCGAAATATATGAAGAAGAGTGTGGAAAATAAACTCTATTTGAAGAAGAAACTCTTCCGTTTTGACTACAAGGAAGGTATCTCAATGGCTGAGCATTTGGATGATTTTAACAAAATCATCACTGATTTGCTCAATCTTGATGTTAAGATTGATGACGAGGACAAGGCGTTGTTGTTATTAAACTCTTTGCCGGAATCCTACGAGTTTTTAGTAACAACCCTACTACATGGAATCACTAATATTGATTTTGAAGATGTTTCAAATGCCTTAATAAACAATGAGATGCGAAAGAAGGAAAAGGAGACGTATCAAAGCTCTAGCTCAAATGTTCTCACTGCTCATGGAAGAACTTCTACCTGGAAAAGGAACGAATGTGGAGAGTCTCGATTAAAGTCGAGAGGTAGATCTGATAATTGGAGAAAACTTGATAAAAATGAGTGTGCATATTGTCGACAGAAAGGCCATTGGAAAAAAGATTGTTCGATCTTAAAAGAGAAGGGGTCGAAGTCCAATGTGGTTAAAGATGACGACACTGATACAGATGATGCCTTGACAATCTCCCTATCAGCCAGCCAAACCATTGAATGGATTCTTGATTCTGGGTGCTCCTATCATATGTGTCCCAACAAAGAGATGTTTTTGGACTTCAAAAAGTTCAATGGTGGAGTTGTCTATATGGGCAATGATAGTACTTGCAAGATAATGGGAATCGGCTCAGTACAAATCAAGATGTTTGATGGGGTTATACGAAAACTCAAAGATGTGAGGTATGTTCCTGACTTGAAGAAAAACTTGATTTCACTTGGCGTTTTGGATGCGAGTGGTTATCGCATCATTTTGGAAGGAGGGAATTTGAAAGTAGCTCGTGGAGCTTTGGTGGCAATTACAGGAACTAGAAGAGGTAGCATATACTACCTCAACGGAACCACAATAATTGGGCATGCTGCTATGGCAAGTTCGAAAGAACAAGACATATCGAAATTATGGCACATGCGACTCGGGCATGCTGGTGAGAAGGCGCTTCAGACATTGGTGAACCAAGGAGTCCTTAAGGGTGCCACAACTGGAAAAATTGATTTCTGTGAACATTGTATATTTGGTAAACAAAAAAATGTGAAGTTTGGTACAGCTATACACCAAACAAAGGGTATTTTGGATTATGTTCACACCGATGTATGGGGTCCCACAAAGAATGTCTCATTGGGAGGAAAGAGGTGGTTTGTCACCTTTATTGATGACTACTCGAAGAGAGTTTGGATGTATCCCATGAGGCACAAAAACGAGGTTCTCCAAATCTTCCTAGAGTGGAAGAAAATGGTAGAGAATCAGACGGATAGGAAAATCAAAAAGCTGAGATCAGACAACGGGGGAGAATATACTTATGATCCATTCCTTAAAGTATGCCGAGATGAAGGGATCGTTCGACACTTCACTGTTCCTGGTAAGCCACAACAAAATGGAGTTGCTGAGAGAATGAACCAGACATTAATAGAGAAGGTTCGATGCATATTGTCTCAAGCAGGATTGAGTAAGGCATTTTGGGCTGAGGCTCTCAGTTATGCAGTTCACTTGGTGAATCGTTTACCTGTTTCTGGAAACGGTGGGAGAACTCCGCTTGAGGTATGGTCAGGTAGTCCTGTTAGTGATTATGATAAATTGCATGTGTTTGGGTGTCCTGCTTATTATCATGTGACAAACTCAAAACTGGATCCTAGAGCAAAAAAAGCCAAGTTTATGGGCTTTAGCAAAGGTGTGAAGGGCTATAGGTTATGGTGTCCAGAAACAAGTAAAATTGTTAATAGTCGAGATGTGACATTCGATGAGTCTGGAATGTTTTTGCAGAAAATTGAAAATAATGACGAGGCATTGAAGCAGGTGGAGAAGGTGGTGTTCTCTCCTGATGTGGTTGCTCCTACCGAAGAACCTATTGATCAGGTAAATAATAACTTTGATGTCTTAGAACAAAAAGAGCAAAGTCTTGAGGAGCAAAGCCTTGTGAATGAAAGAGTGGAGGAACCTGAGTCAATCGCCAAGAATAGACCACGAAGGGTAATTCGAAAACCTGCAAGGTTTGATGATACGATAGCATATGCTTTCTCTTTGATTGATGGAGTTCCTAACAGCTACAAAGATGCTATTCAGAGCCCGGATAGCTTACACTGGCAAGAGGCTGTGAATCAGGAGATAGCATCATTGGAGATAAATCAAACTTGGGATTTGGTACCACTTCCAAAAGGTAAGAAGGAAATTGGTTGTAAATGGGTTTTTGCAAAAAAGGAAGACTCTTCTGGTATACGTTATAAGGCTCGACTTGTGGCTAAAGGTTACGCACAAAAGGAAGGTATTGATTACAATGAAATTTTCTCACCTGTGGTAAAACATTCTTCCATTCGAATTTTGTTGGCTTTGGTTGCTCAATTTAATCTTGAGCTTGCACAACTTGATGTAAAAACTGCTTTTTTGCATGGAGATTTGGAAGAAGAAATATATATGGCGCAACCAGTTGGTTTCCAAGTAGTTGGACAGCAACATTTAGTATGCAGATTGAAGAAATCTTTGTATGGGCTGAAGCAATCCCCTCGCCAATGGTATAAAAGGTTTGATCATTTCATGGTAGAGCATATGTATACTCATAGTCAATTTGACCATTGTGTGTATTATCGGTGTCTCGATGATGGATCGTTTATCTATTTGCTCTTATATGTTGATGATATGTTAATTGCTTCAAAGAGACAGATGGAGATTGATAAGCTCAAAGATGAGCTTTCTAAAACATTTGAAATGAAAGACTTAGGCAATGCAAAGAAAATACTTGGAATGGAGATAGAGCGAGATCGGAAAAAAGGTACAGTCTGGTTGACTCAGTCTCAATATCTACGCAAGGTATTGTCAAGATTTAGTTTGAATAATTCAACCAAACCCGTTAGTACTCCACTTGCTCCTCATTTCAAGCTTAGTGCTTCCATGTGTCCAAGTTCTGATGATGACAAAAGGTATATGGAGAACATTCCTTATACAAATGCTGTTGGTGCGTTGATGTATGCTATGGTGTGTACTCGACCTGATCTTTCACACGCAGTAAGCATGGTGAGTCGTTATATGCATAATCCTGGTAAAGAGCATTGGCAGGCTGTAAAATGGATTCTTAGGTACATTCTTGGCACTATTGATGTTGGTATTAAGTTTCAAAAACAAGAAATGTTTAATCTTGACAATCGTGTAGCTGGTTATGTGGATTCTGATTATGCTGGTGATTTGGATAAGCGACGATCTACTACGGGTTATTTATTTACTATGGCTGGTGGACCTGTTTGTTGGCGTTCAACATTGCAGTCTACTGTTGCATTGTCTACCACTGAAGCAGAGTATATGGCAGTAACAGAAGCTTTTAAAGAAGCTATTTGGATGCATGGTTTGATCAATGACTTGGGTATTTTGCAGGAACATATAGATGTATTTTGTGATAGCCAGAGCGCTATTTGCTTGTCAAAAAATCAAGTCCATCATGCTCGTACAAAACACATTGATGTCCGTTTTCACTTTATTCGAGAAATTATTAGCAAAGGGGATATTCGGTTATTAAAAATTGGAACTGCTGATAACCCTGCTGATATGTTGACAAAGGTTATCACTCGTGAAAAGTTCTGGCATTGTTTAGATTTCATCAACGTCGGAAGGGAGTAGTGTGTTGACATGGTAGCAACCAAATTAGCTATCAACTTGGAGATCTTATGACAAGGTGGAGATTGTTGAACACTGTCATAAGCCCTATTCTCTAGGACCAAGACCTATTCTCAAGGTCTTTTTTTGGCTTGTTAGTTTATCTTTAGGTTTAGCAGAAGGCTATATAATGCCATTCTTTCTGCTGTTGAAATCATCAAGTTTTGAGTGTCATATTGTATGTCTTGAGTAACTTTGGTGTTGTGAGTAACTTTGGTGTTTTGATCTTTGCATGGCCGGATTGGTATCACTCGAGGATTTGCCACTTTGCTTGTTGTTACGTAAGGGTTACACTGTTTGAAACCTTACCTCTCCAGCTCTGTTCAATACACTTCTGCTTCTTCGATTTCTTCAAGAAACTTAAAAACTGAGTCACAAGGAAGAGTTAGGGATTGATTTTTTACCTTCTCATGGATTGTACGTTAAGTTATTCTCCTCCAAAGTTCATCCAGAATTGTTTTCCTCACTGAAGCTCAACCTAGAAAAAGCTTATTGGCTAGCCATTTCTAAGGGTTTTCCGAGAATCGCTTCTTTATTATTCCCTCTAGCTAATTGAATTGGTTTGGGAGAAATTCTTCAAGTGTGTGACCTTAATTTAGAGAAATTTTCTTTGGTNACTTTGGTGTTTTGATCTTTGCATGGCCGGATTGGTATCACTCGAGGATTTGCCACTTTGCTTGTTGTTACGTAAGGGTTACACTGTTTGAAACCTTACCTCTCCAGCTCTGTTCAATACACTTCTGCTTCTTCGATTTCTTCAAGAAACTTAAAAACTGAGTCACAAGGAAGAGTTAGGGATTGATTTTTTACCTTCTCATGGATTGTACGTTAAGTTATTCTCCTCCAAAGTTCATCCAGAATTGTTTTCCTCACTGAAGCTCAACCTAGAAAAAGCTTATTGGCTAGCCATTTCTAAGGGTTTTCCGAGAATCGCTTCTTTATTATTCCCTCTAGCTAATTGAATTGGTTTGGGAGAAATTCTTCAAGTGTGTGACCTTAATTTAGAGAAATTTTCTTTGGTCAGCAAATCACCCGAAAACACCAAATTAAACTTTCTTTGGCAGCTTGATCTACGACGTTTTTCGATTTCTTATCAAAAATTCTCATCTCAATCCTCGTAAACAAAAGGAATGCTCAATTTGAAGAAAAATAGACCGTAGATAGGAATTCGATACTTGCCCCCAATTTGAACCGAAAATTGACTTTCTTCGATTACACACGTTCTTGAGGTTAATTCTCTTCGTGGTCTGCAACAAGAATCTTTCTTGAAGGTGAAAAAATCGAATGGGATTGGCCTTGCTTGATGAATTTGTGTGTATGGTCAGATTAGATTTTCAATCTTTCTTTGAACTTCTTCAATGGTCATTTGTACTAGGGAATGGGTTCTAGGCTCATTCAGTGCTCGGTTCCTTTGTAGAACTTGTGGGTAATCATGTTTAGATGGCTTAGGAACAAGCTTGAAGGGAAATGGTGGAGAATTTCTCCCAAAATTGGATGAAAATCGAGAGTAGGAAACCAAAAAACAAAATGGCTATAACTCACGATTCCAATGATGCCAAAATACACCATCTTTTGGATTCTGTCATCAAGCATTTTGATATAGGGCTTTACCGTCTTAACATGTTGCACAACCAAAGATTTTTAGATTCTTGAAGTGAGGTGTCTTACCGATCAATGTTTTGTACTGGGTGTGAGTGTCCAACACCTTCGTTGGTAAACAGTTTAGAAGATGAATTGCATGTCCTATTGCCTCGCCCCAGAAAATTATCGAGACTTGCATGCTCTCGAGTAAGCTTCTTGTAGTGTTGAATATGGTGCGACTTCTTCGCTCGACCACACCGTTTTATTGTGGATTGTATAGTAAAATTAGTTGATGCTTGGTACCTTCCTCTTCGCAAAATTTTGAGAAGTTATGGTTTAAGAATTCCTCACCTTGGTCGATGTGCAAGGTTTTTAGCTTGTGATAGACCTATTTTCAACGGATCTTTTGAACTTCTTGAATGAACGTAATTCCTCTCCTTTTTCTCAGAGCACGTACACTCACATCCAACAACTATAATCATCAACAAGAGAAAATACTTATTGCCAAAAATCGACGATGAAGTGGTCGGGCTAAATAAATCTGCATGGACCAATTGTAGTGGTTGCTCAGCACGAAAACTAGTTTGAGCTAATAATGATAGTCTTGCTCTTTTGGAGACTAGTAAACTTTTACATAGTTGGTTCGAGTGTATAATTTTAGGTAGCCCCGATAACAATCAAAGTAAGGGTAAAAGTAATCCAAAGAAGTTTACGTAGCTCATGTAAGGTTTAAAGGATCTAATTGAAGAGTTCCAGAAAGGACAAGTTTCTTAAACAAATCATTTTAAGGATTCAAGTATTTAGAGAAGGATTGGAAAGGAAAAGGGAAGCATAAATGATGAAAAGGTAGTTATTCCATGTTTTTTTAAGGAATTTTATCAATTTTTTATTCTTAAGGAGGAGAAATTCAAGGTGCTCAAAAAGGTTAAGGACCAATAGAGGATGAAATTTTGTTAGAATAAGCTTAAAATTTTTAGACAAAAAATAATAAAATATTTTAAAAAATGAGAAATTACAAAAATACCCCTAAACTTTGAGATAATTATGCAAATGCCACATATCACAAAATTAGATATGCAGCAGTGAGCGGTGATAAGAAAATCCTTGAATGTGCATTTTTAACATATGGATCTAAACTAGATTTGAGTTTGTTCTAGAGGAGACAAATTTCATCACATTAACCAAAAAGAATTCAAATTGGAGGTCCGTAGTTCGCTGATAGAAGAGGATATTTTCAATGAAAAATCTAGAAAACTCAATCTCCAAATCATGAGGATTCTAGAGGTTTCAGTGTCTGTTTAAGCTCCCTCTATATAGTCTAAAGTATGACCTTTCATTTGGATCAGGAATTTAGCTAAGTTGAATTCTCAAGTTCTACAAAGGAATCAAGCGCTGAATGAGCCTATAACCCATTCCCGAATATGGATGACAATTGAAGAAGTTCAAAGAAAGATTGAAAATCTAATACGAGCATACACGCCAATTCATCGAGCAAGGCCAATCCAATTCAATTTTTCCACCTTCAGGAAACATTCTTGGTGAAGACCACGAAAAAAAGTAACCTCAAGAACGTGTGTAATCGAAGAAAGTCAATTTGAAGTTTAAATTGGGGTAAGTATCGAATTTTTATCTACGGTCTATTTTTTCTACAAATTGAGCATTTCTTTAGTTTAAGAGCATTGAGATGAGTAATTTTGATGAAGACATCGTAAGCCAAAACGTCGTAGATCAAGCTACCCAAGAAAGTTTAATTTGGTGTTTTCGGGTGATTTGCTGACCGAAGACAATTTCTCTAAATTAAGGCCACACACTTAAAAGACGTTCCACCAAACTAGTTCATTTAGCTTGAGGGAATAATAAAGAAGAGATTCCCTGAAACCCTTAGAAATGGCTGGCCAATAAGCTTTTTCTAAGTTGAGCTCCAGTGAGGAAAACGATTTTTGACGAACTTTGGAGGAGAATAACTTAAGGTACAGTCCACAAGATGGTAAGAAATCAATCCCTAATTATTCCTTGTGACTTCATTTTTAAGTTTCATGAAGAAATCGAGGGAGATATGCCATGAATGAAGCTAGAGAGGTGAGGTTTCAAACAGTGTGACCCGTATGTAACAACAAGCAAAGTGTAAAGGTACTTTATACATTTAATTTAAACAATAAATTAAACATAACCTAGGTTTTAAATAAAAGAAATATTGCATTAAAAACAACTACCAACTACTAAATAAAATTCAATGCGTTCTACTACTTTATCATGCCCTATTCTAACATCCATGGCCTTTCTAGCGTTCACCATCATCCGTACAGGAACTTTACCTTTACCTGGAAAGTATAAGGGAAAGTATAAGGGTAGCACGTGACTTAAGTATTTTATGAAATACTCAGTAAATCAACTCATGGTTGGATTTATCAATGCAATCACACACATAACATGATTGAGACCTATCTTAAAACCGTCACATGTGCTTGGACTATTTTCAATTTCAGGTAGGGTAGGATGTGTGGTAACTTGTTCTACTAAGCCTACTAACAATTCTACTAAAATTACTATACAAGTTAGTAACTCGTTTCGCTAGCTCTAGTTTATTAGCTCACACCCTCTCTATGGAAAAGATTATAAGTAGAAGTTTACAAGTAGGTAATTTGTACACGTTGAATTAATACATGGGATCAATGTGAGCCCTAATTATAGGTGATAAATATAGAGTCCAACAAATAGAGCAAGTACTAAAGAAAAAACAGTAGAGTGAAACTTTGATGATCAGCGACTAATCATAGAAGAATGCATTTAGTGCGAGTGGGAGAAACCTTCATCATCTATGAATCTACACGAAGGAAAAAACATATTTCATTTGGGGTGACATTTTCTGATATCTTTGGTCATCTTTGTATATTTTCTTTATACAACAAGATATAGTTACGGTTGTATTTATTTGTTGAATAAGAAAAAGTTTAAAAGTTAAACCCTAAGACGGGAAAAACGTAAGGCTGGGAAGTATTGATAATTCAATAAGTATATTTAAACTAATATGACTCAAGGTTAGTCGAGAGATAGCCGTGAGAAGAAACTGAATCACACAAGTTTATTAGCACATCTTAAGAATGTTAGGAGAGAGTCACCACCTATGAAAAGAATAAACTAGCATTTTAAGATTACAAACTCTATGCACCAATCTTAATCGGAGTCGATCTTGTTATTCATGGCTCCTCTCTACTATATCACACTTATGACATCACTGTTCGAATAGTTATTAAACAACAAGTAAGAGTAACACTCATATGAGTTACACATAATTAACTTGGACTAGATGAATAAAGAATTTATTAAACTTGGTGAAATTTGTAATTTAGTTATTACTTGATATTTTTTTATAGATAAGGAATCAATCCAAGGAAAAGTCTTAATACCAAATGATAAAGAATTACTACTTGGGAAGTAAGATTCAGTTTACGTTGTTGATTGAATACCAAATGATAAGGAACATTTGTTTGAGATTCGAATCACTTCACAAGCAAAATCGATCATGTCTAGCTTGAATGATTCTAAACATGCAATCCAAACTACAAAAAATGTTAAAGAAACTTAGTCATTGACTAAAGAAAAAGGTAAAAACACTTTGCCCTAATGATAAGAAATCACTCCAAGGAAAAGTAAAATTCGAATTACTATGTTAATCAAATATCTCAAGCAACAAACACTTGATTAAGATTCCAATCACTCAACAAGAAATATAGATCATATCATACTTGTATGATTCTGAACATGCAATCTAAACTACATAAAATTACTAAATAACTTAGCCCTTGAATAAAGAAGAGCAAAAATGCACTTTTTACTAAATTTTTCAAGTCAACTTTACAAAGACAACATATATGGCTTTATATAAACTCAAAATTAAAACCCTTTTAACCTTACCTGAGTTATTTTAAGAGTGGTAAATTTCATATTTTATGATCTTAATTGGCCACTATGTATACTTTATAATCGTAACAACTATGTAAATAGGCCTCAAATACATTAAAGAGACACCATAAGTCTAAATTATCATCTACCCAATATTTATAACTATCTAAGAATAAATGAATCTTAATTCTTCTGTAGTGTGACATGCATTGTAACATATTGTTATAATTTAAACAATATTTTCCTTAAAGTTTATAATGTATGATTGATGTCTTGGTTCGTATTAGATAGCTTGTGATTATTTACACCTTTTTATATATACATTCACAAGCACTGAGTAGTAGAATGTTGAGTGCCTAAACAAAGGGATAAAATTACAAAAATATCCCTACTAAGTATGTAAGTTAAATTACCTAAGATCTTATATGAAACCTACATAGTGCTTGGAAATCTCACATTGTGACTTGTACCTTAAGTTTTGAGAAGAAATATTAGAGTTAGAACGAAAGTACTTACGAATATGAGATGTTGCTCGAAGGTCAAGGACCACGTAAGATACGTGTGTTCCCAAGAAAGCAAAACTCAAGTCCTAAGACGCTAAGACTACTAGGTTCTACTCTAACCATAACCTAAGTCACACTAGACTTCCCACCATGAACTACATTATGATCACATGTTTTCCTTGCCTAGATCAGATGCCTTGTACATGTTTCTTGTAGGATGTCGTGTTCATGCTTCTTGCAGGTTTACCTTAATTATCTTTCTTGCCAGATATCTTCACTATGTTTTTTTTTTTTTTTTTTAAGGATACCTACCCATGTTACTTGCAAGATGTCCGACTATGTTCATACCTACCTATGTTACTTGCAAGATACACTAATTATTGATTTCTATGGTCGTTTTTTACAATTTTTGCAAATAAGCATTAGTAGTTGGGAGCGGATGTGGAGCAGGTACCATAAAGAACTACAAATTACAGCCTCTTCTACTTTTTGTCAACATTTGTCAGTTTTTTAGTCATTTTGTAATTCGTTCACATAATTTTTTTTAGAGGTAAGAAATATATTTTAATGTTTTTATCTTTAAACTCAAAAAATCCTATGTATATTAGTGGGTAATTATTGTTTTACCATTTCATGGAATTATTTGGTAGATTAAACAAGCTTTTATTAGCACCCAAACCCTCAAACCTTTGGTTTCTTAGGTTCTAATTCAATTTAGGCTTCACTGATTCACTTGGTTTAGCTTTCCATAGTTTCTCATTGTCTAGTCCAATAAAGGCTCTTATCTAGGCGTAATATCATATCACTCAACTCACTAAAGTGCATCTATTTATTAAGGTTCGGTACGAGATCCTAGGATGAACTAGTTAGCTCTTAACTATTTTCTGTGTCATAAATCAATGTATCACAATTTACAAGGTGTGACCTCATTTTAGATCCAACTAGTTCACTGCAAGGAATTAGTTGGCAACTCCTCTACTTGTTTCCACCCATGATTTCTCGTGGCACATAAGCTAATTTAGGACCACTCTTCTGTCTATACTAACTCCCAATCATTAGGGGTTGGGGGAAATAGAATTCCATGCAAATTATGATGGTTACGTCCATGTAGTCCTTAGGTCAAATATGACAAAGTGACTCCATATTCTGGTCCGACCATGCAAATACTCTTAGCAAGTCTTCTAATCATCCCTACATGGTCACAACATCCTATTGATCACTGGTCATAAAATAAAGTGCCGTATAGTGCATATTCTAAACCCTTATCACACTCATATTTCACCTACTTGGCATGGTATCTAGCACATACAAATTAGGTACTTCCCAACCTTGTTGTTCTCATAATCTCAAAACTATGAAGACGCCAACATCATTGTTTCTCATGATCTTAGAATTAGATATGACAATAACCTTTTTCTTTCTCATAGTCTTAAACATGATCTCAAAACTACACAAAGTGGCGAAAATCTTATTGTTTCTCATAATTTTCAAACAACAAGATTGTTTCTCATGGTCTTATAATTACAAAAAGTGACGAGAACCTTGTTTTTTCACAATCTCAAACATGGTCTCAAAACTACACACAATTACAATAACCTTGCTATTTATGATAAGAAACCTGGTTTCAAAACTACAAATATGGGTGACAACCTTATTCCTCATGCTATAAATGGGGTGTATGAATGAGACCAGTACAATTCATAGAGAAGAAAATCTCTACAACATTATACAATAATATTGAGGTCGTGAAATAACATAAAATATCATTTATTGCACATCAAAAGTAATCTACGCTAGGTATGTTTTTATTTAAAAATATAATTATTAGTTTTATTTTTAGAAATTGAATAGTCAAACATTCTATACTTGGAATACTCTCTAGATCCACAAAATTTTAAACTCTGGCTAAATTTAGTGGTCTTTTCTAGATATAGTTTTCCCATCAAACTATATATACGGCTTCACATTATCAGAAAAATTCAAGCAGCCACACCTTAGTTATTGACGAACTTGTAACCTTACAACTCTAAGACACTCCACAATGGCAGCAGACAGGTTTCAAGATCATTCACACCCTTTTCTTACTGATTGCTTGGCAGTGTTGTGCAAAAGTGGTTGCCACCACCACTTTGGCGATGTCACCGACGTCGTAAATCTCAATCAACAATTCTCATTTCGTGCCTTTTGGATGACACGACACACAAGTCCCAGTAGTTGCACCAATTGGAAGTAGTACAAAAGTCCTAGTGGCTGCACCGTTTAGAAGCACCCCTCAAACTTGAGGCTTTAACTTCGAAGGTTGCATCTCAGAAGCATTGCACCTGCACCACTAGTTAGAAGCATTGCTCAAACCCTTACTTTCCACCAATTGGAAGTAGCACACAAGCTTGAGAGTAACATTCCTAAGCATGGAAGTTTCTTTGGCTATTAACAAACAAAAACCTAAGTCAAATTAAATGACTATTTTGTAGACAAATTCATTATTTCTATATTTTTTTTTATCCGAAGTGGAATGATTTTCATCATTGTTTAAAATCAAACTAAATTAATAAAATTGTTTCTAATTCTATTTTTTTAATAGTTTCAACTGGAATGGAAGAATAAAAAAGGATTTTTACGTGTAATTACTTATCACTTCCAATTAATCACTTGTTAGGAATGGAGAGAGAAATCTCTCATTCTATTGAAGACTCTTATTAGGAATAGAAGGAGAGATCGAATCACTTGTTAGGAATAAAGGAATTGAAGAATCTCATTAGGAATGATATATAGTGGAGGAATTACTCTTATTAAGAATGATATAGTGTTACAGAATCGAATCAAATTTAATTCTAACAATTCCAACCACAAATAGTAATTGTAATCAAATCTAATTCTAACAATTCCTCTTTTAACCACAAACTATAGTTTATATCACAAACTTCCACCCTAAGGTAACTACTTCTCATCAATTCTTTTGTGCTTCGAATAGTAATCAGTTTATATACCTTCATCAATTCCCAAGATCTATAGCTTGCCTCCATTTTTCACTTTTCAATGCATCTTTAAATCAATGTGTCTTTAAAGTTTACAGTTCAGTAGTAGTAAACATGGTCGAGTGAGCTTCATCATCTTCTTTACACAAAAAAAAAAAAAAAACTTCTCCTTGCAGTCTCTCATCCAGAGCTTCATCAGTCTCTCATCCAGAGCTTCATCATCTTCTTCACAAAAATCTCTTCTATTGCATAGTCTCTCATCCAAACTAGTGGTCTCTTATTCCTTGCCTTATTCGAACTCGGAGAGCTTGCTTTAGCTAAAGAGCCCGATGAAATATTTTATATAGCTTTTATATCATAGATTTTGTAAGCTTATCATAACTCTTATCATCTAGCTATCATCTAGCTTAGTTTTCCGAGCTGCCTCCTCTTTTTGTCTCTGAATCAACTCGAGCTCACGATTATGTTCTTTTCCTTCCGCTACAGCTTCAGACCTAATCGTCGCTTAGCTTTTTCTACCCTTCTCCTATTCTCTTCAAGCATTTTATCGAGCTCACGATATTGTTCTTCTTCCTTCCACTACAGCTCCATAGCTAATTGTTGCGTAGCTTTTTCTACCCTTCTCCTATCCTCTTCCAACATTTTATCTAGCTCTTCTCTCTCTTTGCACACTTGTTCTTCTTTTTGTCTTGTAGCAATAAGAGCGGCTTCTTTCTCTTTCTCAAGCTGTGCATCAACATCATCAAACAACGTCTTGCGACCTTCAGAGTTTAGCCTTTCTTTAATATTCTTTTGAATCTAATCCAAATAACTAAATCAAATCTAATCCTAACATCACTTCCCAATTGTATGTTTGGGGTTTGTTTAGAACAATTGTATGTTTGGGGTTTGTTTAGACCAATTGTATGTTTGAGGTTTGTTTAGATAACGAGGACCCAATTCTATGTTAACATAGTTTTATACCGATACTATAAATAAGTTCTTTAATATAATTAATTCACGTTCTTTGATTTTTAAACATCTTAGTTCTTTGATTTTTAAGTCAAGCATCTTAGTTTTGTTATTTCACAAGTATGTAGGGTTTGTTGTTTGTTTTCAAGGTCCTATTTTATGTTTTAACGGGTGCCATATTATCATCCATCATGAAAAAAAAATAATTTATCAATTTTTAATGAGAAATTGGAGTGAGATTCTATCAATTTTTAAGAATAAGAAATAGAAGTGAAATCCTTTGAATAGGATACAACTCTCCACTTTTTTTTTTTTAAAGGGTGATGAATATTCATTATTCGAATTAATGAACTAAATGAGACGTTATATAAGTGAAAGAAAAAGATAGTTATATGAGTGAAAGAAAACATAGATGGAAGAGAGCCCAGAGCCCTTTATCCCAAGATTGGTTGACTAGTTATCCTGTCTTGAAGCGGACTCGACGATGAGAGCATCCCCGAAGGGCGAGCGATTTGGTGATATTTCTGATTGGCTTTCTTGTGTTTCTAATAAATTGTTTGTTGAATTGTATACCTAATGAGTTGGTTTAGATCAATCCTAACCGGATGATTACGAATTACTTGTATATTCGATATTAATAATTAATAGGATTAATAGTAATAGAAAATATTATATTAACTTCTACAAAAATGGACATGATTCTCGAATCTAAGGTATTAGTCAAACACAAGATTTAGGGTAAAGGTACGAATTAAAAGTCATTCCTCTACGGTTCTTTTTCTATTAATTTAAACTCCACAAATAAGCTACCACAAAGAAGTTATGTTTGTAATTTTGTAAGGTTTCAATTTTATTTTCCGACAATTTTATATTGTTGCTCTTCGCCACTTTGCTCTTCCATCCACACCCGCTGACCTAATTCATTCTCTTGAAATGTTCTTCCGCCGCCATTGAGTCATGGCGGTAGTGGTCAAACAAACTAACTAAGCGTCTATTTAAGACATCCAATAAGATTGAACGGAAAGACATTTGTGTGTGGCAGTGGTCAAACAAACTAGCTAAGTGTCTGTTTAAGACAGTCAATAAGGCTGAATTGAAAGACATTTGTGTGCGGCGGTGGTTAAACAAACTAACTAAACGTCTATTTAAGACATCCAATAAGGTTGAACTTAAAGACATTTGTGTAGTCAAACAAACTAAGGTTGAACAGAAAAACATTTGTGATTCAAAGTTGAATTGTCAGTCAAGAGATAGAATGATTCAAAACTAATACATCAATTCATTCTTACTTTATGGGGAAAGAGAGAAAAATAACGTAACTTAATTTTATTCCAAACGGGATTTTTTTTTCCCCACATTTTTCATCAACGAGTACTAGTTGATGGGAGAAAGCCATATGTACCATATGTGAATTACCGCAATTATTGGTAGCATTATGTTTTGCATTCGAAAAAATACCGTACTGAATCTAGTTAATTACGCTCGAATTTTGTAATGGAATAGAGTACTATACTTTTTAGAAGCACATACCCGAAATATATATATATATATATATATATANCAAAAAAAAAAAAAAACTTCTCCTTGCAGTCTCTCATCCAGAGCTTCATCAGTCTCTCATCCAGAGCTTCATCATCTTCTTCACAAAAATCTCTTCTATTGCATAGTCTCTCATCCAAACTAGTGGTCTCTTATTCCTTGCCTTATTCGAACTCGGAGAGCTTGCTTTAGCTAAAGAGCCCGATGAAATATTTTATATAGCTTTTATATCATAGATTTTGTAAGCTTATCATAACTCTTATCATCTAGCTATCATCTAGCTTAGTTTTCCGAGCTGCCTCCTCTTTTTGTCTCTGAATCAACTCGAGCTCACGATTATGTTCTTTTCCTTCCGCTACAGCTTCAGACCTAATCGTCGCTTAGCTTTTTCTACCCTTCTCCTATTCTCTTCAAGCATTTTATCGAGCTCACGATATTGTTCTTCTTCCTTCCACTACAGCTCCATAGCTAATTGTTGCGTAGCTTTTTCTACCCTTCTCCTATCCTCTTCCAACATTTTATCTAGCTCTTCTCTCTCTTTGCACACTTGTTCTTCTTTTTGTCTTGTAGCAATAAGAGCGGCTTCTTTCTCTTTCTCAAGCTGTGCATCAACATCATCAAACAACGTCTTGCGACCTTCAGAGTTTAGCCTTTCTTTAATATTCTTTTGAATCTAATCCAAATAACTAAATCAAATCTAATCCTAACATCACTTCCCAATTGTATGTTTGGGGTTTGTTTAGATCCAGCTGCTTTACAGTTACCGAGAACTGATACATTTGTAACTTCTTTAGGTCGTAGTGTTCCTTCGCCGCCTCCGAATCATGACAATGGTGGTCAAACAAACTAAAATTTCAGCAACTGTATTTAAGAATTTAAAGATAATACATGAATTTATGTATAAGAGAGATGTCAAATGCTTTTAATTTAACACTATGTTTGACGATGGATTAAAACAACGTTTAAGTCGATTTTTAGAGAACGATAAGTGTGTTTACTGGATGAGCCATGTCCGATTTCAATATTTTCTATTTGTGTCTTATTTTTTATTGGGATTATAATAAATCAAAATAATATTAGCTATATTGTATCAATTGAAACTTGTTATAATAACTTTAACTCCGAAAAAATATCACATCTAATAATTTTATATCCGACGTTTTTTTTTTTAATAGAGTCGTAATGATCTAATTAGATTAAAGAAATTAATTACTAATTACGTTAACATTTAAAATATTCAATCAAAAAGTAATTTATATTTTAGATTGATAGAAGTTGGAGATTAACGAGAGAGATGGTGGATAGTTTGTTATTACTTATAAGTTATATCTTACATCATCCTTTTCATTTATCTTGATTTTGTTCTAATTATTTAGATTTTTTTTTTTGGGTTAGAAATTAAATACCAAAAATATTTTACTTATTACAAAATCAAATGAGTTTGAGGATATTAAATTTTTACATATTCAGAGTTGCTACTAACGCCTCATGCTCATCTCTAATATGGAAATATAACTCATAAAATGAACATCATTTATTACATAAACTCCGAAAACGCTTAAAACAATTTTTCTCTTGAAAACACGACCATGGTCTTAAGTGTTTAAATACGAAATACTGAAATTGAGAAGAAAAAACAAACAAATACAAAATAATTTAAAATGATGAAATGCAAAACAATCTATTATAACCTAAAACTAAGAATTTAAATATCGGTCTACCCTATGCCGTGCCATAATCTATACTCGCGATGTCACCGTCCTCCATACAAGTGTGCCTTGCCTTTACTTGAAAAATGATGTGACACACGGCTTGAGTATTTTGAAGAATACTGAGTAAGTGGCCCCAATAAAGGGGCCATGCAAATGCAAGCACATACAATCATGATTTAGGGACCTATCTCTAGCTCATCTAGGGGTGTCCTCTAGTCTCGAACAAATTGGATGTGTAGTAATTTCCTACACAAGACCCACACGTGCAAATGTGAATCCCCAGGGTGCTCACACACCCTCTAGACCCTCTGGTCAAGCTAATCTGTAGTGATGAACGGAGGTGAGCGTAAGCTCATAGTGTCATGCACTTTATGAACACCTTGATCATCATACTGGGCGCAATCACACTCATAATTATACTGTGCATGTCCACACTCATCATCCGTAGGGGAATTATCCCTATGCTTATTTACATACAATATGCATGAGGTTCCCCTAATGTCCATCTTATCATCTCTTCTAACACAACCCTCTAGTCTCATCTCTTTGTTACATTAAGTAACACATACTCGTAGATATTTATATTAATATCATTTTCATGCTCTTAGGGTTGTGTCCTATGTCGTTCTAACGACATGATGTAATATGACACTCATCATCATATACTATATGAAAAACATCATCATATTAAGGTAAACATCATGCAATCATCATACTCATCATATTGCCATAAAGTGCCTCAAACATATCAAGTATGTCATTCATTGAAATATCTATACTACGCACATCATCAAGCATCATAACTCATACATCATCATAAATCATACATCACCATAACTCACACATCATCACATACTCATACATCATCATAGCTCACACATCATCATGTACTCATACATCATCATATACTAGTATACAGCATCATACACAGCTCATACATCATCATAACTCACACAATTTTTAGCCTATCTATAGTAAGGCCACTTAAAGCTAGTGTCATGAATTTATCCTTAAGAAAGTTCAATTTTGTCATTTGTATCGAAGTCAACCTATGTGAATCCATGACATCAATTTTAAGTTTAATTCTCTAAATTTTACAATAGTCCATATGTTAGATTTCATGCGAGTATTAGAAACTTTGCATGAGTAAAGTCTTTGAATATTATATATAAATATATATATTAAAGATCTCATTTTCTTTTATTACTACTGTTTTTCTAGAAAATAGAATAACGGTTATATGAAAGAATTTGATGGAGTTATTTGAAGTTGGAGTATTATCGGCTTACTTGCCATCTGATATTTCAAAATTCAATTCTTTTTTCATAGTTTATCCTCTATAATTCTTATTCTTAGAAACTAAGTTGTGTTAGTCTTTTTTTCGATTCGAATCGATTCTTGAATTGCACACAAAATAATAGACTTTTATCTTTCACTCTCCCCGTATTTACTCTGTTTTATCTTAATTTTTCTTTTTTCATCTATGTATTTATTCGGTTAAATTTTTCATTTTTACTATGCTTCATCTCATATGTATTTATTTTAGTTCGTGAATTTTTCCTTTTTTTACTTGATATATTTTATCTTCTAAATTTGTAACAAGCGGACTCAATCTTATTGATTTGAGAGTGATTTCTTATAACACGTGAGTGATTTTCTATAACACCGACAATGCTAACTAAAATCTAATTTTGAATAATTGGATAACGGGAAGGACTATTTTGACATGATTTCTTGTAACTCATGAAATTCTAACTATAAAGGTAAGGAGGTTTGAGATAAGATTTACGGAGCAAAATCTCTCTCAAGTTAAATTTGGAATCTGGGTGAACCAACCATTTTCACCAAAGTAAATCTGACATTTTGTTTTCTATTTTTCATCAAAGTAAATCTGACATTTTTGTTGTTATATTTCCTTTTGTATTTGTAAAAAGTTTGAGAAAAAGGTTGGTCGAGGAGAGATAAATGGAAAAGTGAGAGATCTTTAAAGAGATCATTACCATTTCTTTTTCATATTTTTTATTATTTTTATTTATTTATTACTATTTTTGCAATTTTTTTAAAGAAAAAAAGAGAATCAAATAGGGAGAAAGATGGAAGATTGTGAACAAAATTAAAAGAAGGAAGAGAAAAAGAAAGATTGAGAAAGTGGTCAACTGTTTTAAAAGGGTTGTATGAAAAATAATGTTATAACAAAGGTAATAAATATTTGTATGAAAATAATATTATTACAAACATACGTAAACATTTCAAGACTTTACTCGGGCAAAAACTCTTATGTTTCCATGAAGTCTAGCACATGGACCATTGTAAATTAGAGAAATAATTTTGGAGAAGTTCAAACATGAACGTGATGTCATGGGGCCACTTAGGTTGACTTGGATTTTAGTGTAAAGAATCGAACTTTCATTAGGGATAAATTAGTGACAACAGCCTAAACTAATCACGTAAGTGACCTTGGAACCTACATGCACCATAATATTTTTTATGTTATGCTTGTCGATTGGAGCATGTTATGACTAAAATGAAATGCTCTGTAAGAATGCTATTTAAAAATGATGTAATAGACTATGTGATGTTTACGATGTATACATAGTGCATGTATGGAATATTCAGGGATGAAGTGAGAAAAGAAATGACATTAATACTATGTTTTGAATGAAAATCATGGGGAACTCATGCATGTATGTATGCCATGTGCATCGAGATACTTCCTTGTGTACCTTCGATATACATGGTCCCCATGATTTCATGGGGTCTTTCCTTTTCTGTGGCCTCTGTCAACGTGTAACGTATTAAGCTCGAACATGTAAGGCCTAGGGGATACGTATATGAGTCCGCCTTGTAGGTCCATGTGTTGGCTTTTTGGCCTTGATCTCACTTTAATTAATTTCAATCAATTAATTGATGTTTTGATGATAACAAACCTACTTTTTAATTATTAATTATTTTCAGTATTTTGAACTGTCCACAGTATAAGGTCGGGAATAACAATTTCAACGACTTTTCAATTACTCAAATCAGAGCTAAAACGAAGAAATTACAGTCGAGACAACATACCCGACGTGATGATGTGGCAGCAAAATCAAAATGATGGACAAATCAAAATATATCAAAGTATGACATTTATGATTTTGGGAGAGTAACAAATGGTGGAGTTTTTCTTATTACTATATTTTTAAATAAAGTTATTTTTACAAAATATAAATTTGAATCTAACCGTTACTCACATCGATTTTTATTATTACTATATTATATTATTATATTATTATATTTTAAAATTTTGGTGGTTACTCACATAGTTTTTATTATTATTATATTATTATATTTATAATAAATTTTGAATTTCATTTGACCGTTACTCACATAACTTTTTATTATTATTATATTATATTACTATTATATTAAAATTTTGAAATAAATGAATTTAGAAAATTTTCTTATTTATTTACTTTTAATCTCCACCTTCCATTATTCCTAACACAATCCAATGGTCAATATTCAATCCTACATTTTGCCACTTTTCTCCTCTATATAAACTCATCTTCCCCACATTTTAAAATACACAACTTACATACATTCTTCAATCCTCATTTGTTCAAAGTCTCCATTGTTTGTTGCTCTCTCCAAGCTTACAAGTTTATTTCTTTTCATCTTATTCTTGAGAGGGATTATTATTGTATTGTGAGGAAATAGTTGTGAGTATCCCAAATTGTAAATCTACTCTTTGAGAGAGTTGTGGTGTGTTATTATCAAACTCAAATACTTGTATCGGTTTGATCCTGCGCCGTGGAAAGGATTGAGTTTGCTCTTGAACTCGTAAAAAGAGCGGTGTAGCGGTTTGGCTCAGATCCGTGGAAAGAGTCGAGAAAGTTCTTTATTCAAATTCCCAAGAGGCGCTTGGGGAGTGGAGTAGGTCGAGTTTGACCGAACCACTATAAAACTACGGTGTCATTTTCTCTGACTCTTTTCTATTTAATTTCAAAATTATTATTGTGATTTATTACATGTTCTACTTGATTATTGTTTTGACTTGAATTACTTTGTTATAGTAATTATCATCTTTTACTTATTTGTAAAAAGTTTCATCATTAGAAAAATTAATCACGTTTAAACACTTTTATCGTTAAAACCCTATTCACCCCCCCCCCCTCTAGGGTGGCTATACCGATCCAACACCATGTGCATATACATGGGCCATGTGTAGGGATGCACCACACATCCAACCCTGCCCGAAACTGAAAATAGTCCAACCACATGTAATGATTTTAAGATAGGTCTCAATCATATTATGTGTGTGATTGCATTGCTCAACCAACAAGTGGGGTGATTTACTGAGTATTTCATAAAATACTCAATCAATGTGCTACCCTTATACTTTTCCGGTAAAGGTAAAGCTTCCACGCATGGATGACGGTAAATGCATGAAAGGCCATAGAAATCAGAATAGAGCATGATAGGGCAGTAGAATGAATTGAATTTCATAGAGTAGTTGATAGATGTTTTTGATGAATTTTTTTTTTTTTTTTATATTTAAAAAATATGTTATCTATACTTTATTGTTTTGAATTAAATGTATAAGTCCATGGCTTTATTTTAAAATTATTTATTAAGTACTTCCACATATGAGATTAAAGCATGTATGTGGTGACGCCACTAATTTAGGATAAGGAAATAGGTGCAATCGCAAGAAGTTAATTTTGAGGAGGTTTTCACGCTTGTGGCTAGACTGGAGAGTGTAAGGTTGACATTTCCTTCACTATTCTTCTTCAACTTAAACACCAACTTCAAACCGATGGGCTTGTGTCTGAACGACAAGTTAGTTAGTGTACATGTCTTGTATTTGTCAATGGCTTCAAGCTCATTTTGCATGGCCTCTTGCCACATCGTCTCAGTTGCTGCCTGAAGGTAGGTTGTCGGCTCCTCGGCCACGAGCAACATTAACTCATCAAGATCAAATTCTTCTTCAACTGTACTAGCATAAATTTTAGCAAGAGAAAGAAACTTCTTTGGTCCATCCTCTATTATGGATCCTCCTGTGCTCTCGCCTGAGTTCTCTTATTCTATTGAGTCCATCACGCCTTTTGATGTCACCGATGATGACACGTGTGGACTCGTTGGTGTTGCTTTAGGGGCACTTTCTAGGTTCTATCGCATCTCCCTCTTCTTCCACAGTAGTAAACTATGTAACAGTCTGCTTGGTATCACCAACACTACACCAATCCCACTTGTTTTGTTCTTTGAATACCACAACTCTACTTACGCGAATTTTCTCATGTTGCGAATCATACAACCTGTGTACCTTGGTCCCATCCTCTACACCAAAATACATAAGCTTTTGATATATGGCTTTGTCGTCTTAAGATGAGCTATATAATCGAAGACTCTTAGATACTTGAAGTGAGGTGTCTTGACGAACCATGCTTCATAGGGGGTGCGATTGTCTAGCGCCTTTATCAGTAAACAGTTTAGAAGATAAATTGCATGTCCAATTGCCTCACCCCAGAAAATCGTCGGGACATGCATGCTCTTGAGTAAGCTTCTTGCAGTATTCATTATGATGTGGTTTCTTTGTTCGACGTTCGACCACACCGTTGTGTATGGTGCAGTGGGTTGACGCTTGATACCTTCCTCTTCGCAAAACTTTGAGAAGTTTTGGGATAATAACTTTTCACCTCGGTTGGTGTGTAAATTTTTAAGTTTGTGATCAGACCCGTTTTATACGAGTCTTTTGAAATTCTTGAACGAACATCATCGTAAAGACCCGAGTTTTATTTATTAAAAACATAGTTAAACATAAGTTTTTACATACATACTAGTAATATAATAAAGTAATGAAAAAATAGGCTAGTTCGAAAACACAAAATACGTAGCAGACACAAAAGGTTAACACAAAATATACAAAGTTAAATACGGGATTGATCTATGGTCCTCATTCCAAAGTTTGCTGCCATCCATGGCCGGCAGCTAGTTACCTGGAAAAAAAATGATACACATAGAGTGAGTAATACAAAGTAAATAGCCTACTTGTAGGCTCTTAATCGTGATCTTGAGCTTGTATAAGACTTTTTTTTTTTTTTTTCCTGGAACTATACTTTATGGGTTATCATATCATGCGTCGTATTTTAGCCCTGAAAACTTTTTCAGAGTAACCCTTACTTCTCTCCCGTGGGTGTATAGATGGTGTCGTCATAATCATGGCATCCTGCTTGCAAATCGTGATGTAAGACATCTCATTTTGGTGAGGGGAATAATAGGCTCATCATGGCATCCTGCTCAAGGTACATATAGGAGGGTACCCCACTTAAAGAAGAATAGGGGCATTGTCGTACACCTCGTGATGGGAGATAATGTTACTCTGGGCATGGATCCTAGCAACTTATTAAGCATGTTATTTGCATTAAACTAGGTGCTTATTGGTGATCCTAGGTTTTATGCATAATGTCTGGGTCATGCTTGGAGCTTAAGTGTGTTTCCTAGGAATAGCCCAACGTGACCTTGTGCGACCAAGGGTACATGTGGAGAATCCCTTATTTGATGGAAACCTCGTTAGTCATTCTAGGAGGTAAAGTCGCATGGATCGTGATGAACATTTTTTCACATATCTTGGTTTCACTACCTAATGTTTTCCAATGACTCCCAAACTTCACGGCCTTATACAACCTCCTGAGATAAGATTCATGCAACATTTCATAATATTTGGAGGTTGTTTAAGGCTTGAACCATAGATAGTTTTTCTTAGGGACATTATGGTCATTTTTTTACCATTACTTGGTTTTCTTACTTAACCTTATCTAATGACCACCAAATTTCATATTTAATCTTAACATGTTATAATATGCATAGCATTAAAATTTCATAAGCAGTAGAGTTCATTTAACGGGTTATTTTAATATTTCCTAAATCTCGAGCAATTTTATTGCTTCAGGATCTTAAATTGGATTTTTCTTTCATGTAACCTTAATTGATACTTGGCTTAGGGTTCATATGGAAATCCAAACCATTCCTACCTTTATTTCTTGACAAAAGTCCAAGGTGGCTACTTACCTCCTGTCGGGTGTTAGGGATCCTATTTCTTGAGTTTCTGGTACTCATTTTCCTCCGAATTTTTTGTAGTAGCTTCCTTAATGAGTCTAGTTTCTGGAATTATTGAGAATTTTGTGAGAACTAACCAGAAAGGAGTTTATTTGGAAAAGCTAAAGAGGGGAAGAAAACACTCCGTGGCATTCCTCCTTTGTCTGAAAATGGAGTCCACCAACTCATTTCAGAGCTTTTCTCCCCTCGATTTCTTCATGAAACTTGAAGATAAATTGTCAAGGAAGATTTTGAGATAGATATCTCACCTGTTCGTGAACTACAACATAAGTTACAAGCATTCAAAGTCGAGGGAAAACTAATTTTGTCACTATAGTAAGCATAGGAGGTTTTATTATTGGTTAGGACGATGGAGGCGCCATCAGGTCATGCCTCCACCAGAGGTCTTCCTTATATTTTACCTAAACTAAAGGAATAATTCTTAAAAGATGTCTGGGCGTGGTTGAAGTGAATTTTGAGTTCCTTCTCTCGGTTTGCAACTCTTTTTCTTCTATTGGGCAGCTCGAACTAGCCCATGCTAGGCCTCGACTTCTTCATAAAACATACTCCATTTAGTCCCCTCAAGCTATTAGAATCATCAATTTTGGGTATTAAGGGTCGTATGCAAGATTTTGAATTTCTTCCGCAAATCTTACACGATATTGAATTTCTTTGATTAGGCTCGTTCCTAAGATCATCTCCCTTCGCACCCTTCATCGAAAATGATCCTTAAGTTTGTAGAAATTGAATCAGATAGGATTTGTCCGACGAATATACTTGTAGCCTCATATCGTTTTTGAAGATTCCTTCCTTCACCAAACCTTTGGGTAATCCCGTTTAGAACAAGTTTGAGAAAGGAAGATGGACAGTAGATTCTTAATTTTGAGTAATCGGTGAATACTAAACTCAAGATCTAAACGCTCATATCACTCGATTAAGGTCTTTATTGATCCATGGTCCTCATTGCAATGTTTGCTCCCATCCACGACCAGCTCCTAGTTACCTGAAAAAAAATGATAAACATGAAGTGAGTAAAACTTAGTAAGTAGCCTACTTGTAGGATCTTAATTGTGACCTCGAGCTAGGATACAACTTCTTGTTCATTTTCAGGAACTATACTTTAAGGGTTATCATATCATGCATCCTATTTTAGCCCTGAAAACTTTTCTAGAGTAACCCTTACTTCTCTCCCCATGAGTGCATAGGTGGTGTCGTCATAATCGTGGCATCTTGCATGCAATCCGTGATGCAAGGCATCTCATTTAGGTGAGGGGAATAATGGGCCCATCATGGCATCCTGCTCATGGTACATATAGCAGGGCATCCAACCTAAAGAGGAATAGGGGCCTCATGGTACACCTCTGTTAGGATCGATACCAGTTGTTAGGATCGCACAACAACGCACACGCTCTATCTAGATGAACACAAAGAGAAGGATAGAGAGAAGTTGCAAGGAGAACTCTGGCTAAAAGGATTTTTTATTGATGACTTCAGGCATGTACAACAAGAGAGTACAGAGAATAGAAAAGTACATTTAAGAGCTTTACTGGACGGGATATATATATGGTTCAGTCTACTAAATATAGCTTTACCAGATTTAACCATCTACTATATATAGCTATGTACCATATATAGCTTTACCGGATATAGCCATTGACCAAGCTATAAATACAGGGAGCAGACTCCATAACTCAACAATTCTCCCACTTGGAGACTGATCCTACACCATACCAATTAGGGCTTTGCATAGCTTTAATTTTCCAACATCAACACATTTTGTCAACATGTCTGCTGGATTCTTTGCACCCTCTATCTTCTCCAAACACATATCGCCTTCTTCCACTAACCTGCGAGTGAAATGGTACCGTCTTCTAATGTGTTTTGTTCTTGAATGATAGACTGGGTTTTTCACCAACTGTATGGCACTCTGACTATCTGTATAAAGGATCTTCTTGCACTGCTTCCGGCCTAATTCTTCTAGATAGTCTGTCATCCATATCATCTCCTTTCCAGCTTCAGCTATGGCCACGTACTCAGCTTCAGTAGATGAAAGAGCAACGCATTTCTGAAGCTTAGACATCCAACTCACTGCTGTTCCATCTATAGTGTAGATATACCCAGATGTGCTCTTGCTGGAGTCTACATCTCCACTCAGATCAGCATCCACAAAACCTTGCAGAACTACTTTGCCATTGCCATAACAAAGTGTAGTATTGGATGTACCTCTCAGATATCTTAGAAGCCACTTCACAGCTTCCCAATGTTCCTTCCCTGGATTTGCCATGTACTTGCTAACAACTCCCACTGCATGTGTTATGTCAGGTCTAGTGCAGACCATAGCATACATCAAACTCCCAACTGCAGAAGCGTACGGAACTGATGCCATGTGCTCACGTTCCTCAACTGTCTTGGGAGATTGCCCCTTTGACAATTTAATATGATTTGCCAAGGGGGTAGTCCTGGGTTTAGCGTTATTCATCTTGAATTTGGACAACACCTTCTCAATGTACTGCTCTTGGGATAGATTTAATGTGCCAGCAGATCTATCTCGAGAAATCCTCATCCCAAGGATCTGCTTCGCTGCACCTAAATCTTTCATCTCAAATACTGAAGACAAGCTTGCCTTCAGGTGGTTTATCTCCCTCATACTTGATCCAGCAATTAGTATATCATCCACATACAGGAGTAGAAACACATAAGAATCAGTGTATTTCTTGAGGTAGCAACACTGATCCTTTTCACTTCTGTGGAAACCACTCTTGCTCATGAAGGAGTCAAACTTCTTGTACCATTGTCTCGGTGCTTGTTTCAGTCCATACAAGCTCTTATTGAGCTTACACACCATGTGCTCCTTGCTTGGAGCTGCAAATCCTTCGGGTTGTTGCATATAGATCTCCTCGTCTAGATCTCCATGTAAAAATGCCGTTTTTACATCCATTTGCTCAAGGTGCAAATTCTCCGATGCAACAATACTCAGTAGAATTCGGATAGTAGTTAATTTCACAACTGGAGAAAAGATCTCAGCATAATCAATGCCTTTTCTTTGTGAATATCCTTTAACTACTAACCGAGCCTTAAACCTCCTTCTGCCATCTGGTTCAACCTTGATTTTGAACACCCATTTGTTCAACAGAGCTCTCTTTCCTGTAGGCAACTCAGTCAGCACCCACGTATTATTCCTTTCAAGTGAGCTCATCTCATCATCCATGGCTTGCTCCCACTTAGTTGAATCTTCCACTTGTAGGGCCTCATCAAAGGACTCTGGTTCTCCTTCGTCAGTCAGCAACAGATAGTGTAATGAGGTTGAATATCTGTCTGGTGCTCTGGTAGTTCTGGATGATCTTCTCAACACCTGTTCAGGTGCAACTTGCTCCACGTCTGGTTCTTCAGCAATAGGATCAGCCACGTCTGGTTCTTCAGCAATAGGATCAGGAGTTTCTTGAGCTTCTGTTGTACCATCACTGTGTGAATTTTCTTGCCACTCAAATTCAACTCCCACTTGCTTCGTAGTCTCAGAGTTTATCTTCTCTCTGTCCTTGTACATGACATTTTCATCAAAGGTCACATCACAGTGTCTTAGGATCTTCATATTTTTCTCATCCCAAAACCTATACCCGAACATGTCAGAGCCATAGCCTATGAAGTAGCATTTCACAGCCTTAGCATCAAGCTTATCTCTCTTCTCTGGATCAACATGAACATATGCAGTACAGCCAAAGGTTCTCAAGTGAGAGTACTTGAGTTCTTTTCCTGTCCATACTTCTTCGGGCAATTTGAACTTCAAGGGTACTGACGGCCCTCTATTAATCAAATATGCTGCTGTGTTCACAGCATCAGCCCAGAATGCCTTTGGCAATCCAGAATGAATCCTCATGCTTCTTGCTCGCTCATTCAAGGTTCTGTTCATCCTTTCTGCAATACCATTTTGTCTTGCCTTACCGGGAATTGTTCTTATTAATCTAATTCCCTCAGCTGCACAAAATGTTATAAACTCTGATTTGTTGTACTCTCCTCCATTGTCAGACCTCAGGCATTTGATCTTCAAGCCGGTCTGATTTTCAACTTCAGCTTTCCACTTCTTGAAGGTGGTAAACACATCTGACTTATGTTTCAGAAAGTAAACCCATACCTTCCTGCTGAAGTCATCGATGAAGGTGACGTAGTACCTTGATCCACCAAGTGATGAAACTGGAGATGGTCCCCAGACGTCTGTATGGACCATTTCCAACCGCACTTTCTTCGGTTCTCTGGCAGCCTTTGTGAAACTAACTCGTTTCTGTTTGCCCATAACGCAGCTCTCACAAAGACCCATATCAACAGATTTTAAGCCTTCTAAAGCTCCTTTCGCAGTGAGCATCTTCATTCCTTTGACGCTCATATGTCCAAGTCTATTGTGCCATAGACTTGAATTGGAAGCACTCTCAGCAGCAGCAGTCATGTTTATACACTCTGCAGTAGTGTATAAGGTTCCAGATTTTGTGCCACGCGCAACAACCATGGCGCCCTTCACAATCTTCCAGGAACTCTTTCCAAACTCTGCTGCATAGCCTGTGCTATCCAACTGACCAATAGAGATCAGGTTCTTCTTGAGACCAGGAATGTATCTGACATCTTGTAATGTCCATTGATTTCCTGCTGGAGTTTGTATGGAGACATCTCCCTTTCCTTCAATCTCCAAGGTTTTATTGTCGGCAAGATACACCTTCCCGAAATTTCCTGATTTGAAATTTCGAAACAATTCCTTACTTGGAGACGAATGGAACGATGCACCTGAATCCAAAATCCAGGATTCAGCTGGGCTATCCACACTAAGGATTAAAACGTCCTCAGCATCTTCTGTTGTGTATATAGAATCATCATCATCTTCAGATTTATGATTCTGCTTCTTCTTTAGCTTTGTACAATCTGTCCGAAAGTGTCCTTTTCCCCCACAGCTCCAACACGTTACGTTGGGTTTGTTTGGAGATTTTCCCCGGTTCTTTGATTTTGAACGCCCATGTTTGTTTGAGCTCTTTGATTTGCTTCTTCCCCTTCGATCAACACTGAGAGCATTGCCTGATGAATCTCCAGTTTCCCGTTTGCGAATACTTTCGCTGAGAACTACATCTCGAATTTCATCAAACTTCAGTTTATCAGATCCTCGGGAACTGCTGATTGCGGCAACAACAGTATCCCATGACTCGGGTAAGGATGACATCAAAATCAACGCTTTAATTTCATCTTCGAAATTAATTTCCACCGAACCCAGTTGACTTATGATCATATTGAATTCATTTATATGATCCGCAACACGTCCACCTTCAGACATCTGTAGATTGAACAATCTACGCATCAAATACACCTTGTTCATAGCCGACGGTTTTTCATACATATTTGACAGCGCCTTCATCAGATCTGACGTTGTCTTCTCCTTGATGATGTTAAACGCCACGTTTCTGGATAGCGTCAACCGGATCATCCCTAAGGCTTGTCGATCCTTGAGCTTCCACTGTTCCGTGGTCATGGTATCCGGCTTCACCCCCAACAGAGGTTCGTGAAGATCTTTCTGGTACAGATAATCTTCAATCTGCATCTTCCAGAAACCGAAATCGGATCCATCGAACTTCTCAATTCCAATCTTTGAACTTTCCATCTTCACAGATCGTGGTGAATTTTGCCTTGCTCTGATACCAGTTGTTAGGATCGATACCAGTTGTTAGGATCGCACAACAACGCACACGCTCGATCTAGATGAACACAAAGAGAAGGATAGAGAGAAGTTGCAAGGAGAACTCTGGCTAAAAGGATTTTTTATTGATGACTTCAGGCATGTACAACAAGAGAGTACAGAGAATAGAAAAGTACATTTAAGAGCTTTACTGGACGGGATATATATATGGTTCAGTCTACTAAATATAGCTTTACCAGATTTAACCATCTACTATATATAGCTATGTACCATATATAGCTTTACCGGATATAGCCATTGACCAAGCTATAAATACAGGGAGCAGACTCCATAACTCAACAACCTCGTTATAGGAGATAATGGTTACTCTAAGCATGGATCCTAGCAACTTATTACAGATGTTATTTGCATTAACCTAAGTGTTTTCTTGGAATCTAGGTGATCCTAGGTTTTATGCATAATGTCTTGGGTTAAGCTTGGTACTTAAGAGTTCTCCTTAGGAACTGCCTAACGTGATCTTGTACACCTAGAATTTTGTTTGTGACCAAGGGTACACGTGGAAAATCCATTATTTGACGGATACCTCGTTAGTCATCCTTGGAGATAAAGTCGTATGGATCGTGATGAATTTTCCCCATATCTTGGTTTCGCTACCTAATGTTTTCCAATATCTCCCAAACTTCACTACCTTATACAACCTCCTGTGATAATGATTCATGCAACATCTCATAATATTTGGAGGTTGTTCAGGGCTTGAACCGTAGGTAGTTTTCCTTATGGGCATTATGGTCATTATGGTCATTTTTCACGGTTATTTAGTTTTCCTTATGGGCATTATGGTCATTATGGTCATTTTTCACCGTTATTTAGTTTTCCTACTGAACCTTATCGAATGACCACCAAAATTCATATATAATCTTAATATGTTATAATATGCAGAGCATTAAAATTTATAAGCAGTTGAGTTTATTTAGCGGGTTATTTTAACGTTAACTAAATCTCCTATAATTTGATTGGTCCGGGGTCTTAGCTCACGGTTCTTTGGATTTTTCTTTCATGCAATCTTGAATACATTAAATAAACACCATAAGTCTAAATTATCATCCACCCAAAATTTGTAACTATCTAAGAATAAATGAAGTTTTATTCTTCTGTAATGTGATATGAATTGCAACATCTTGTTATAATATGAATAATATTTTCTTCACTATCTTCTTTGAAGTTTATATGGCAAGATTGATATTACTTGCACTTACACTTGGTGATTTTAAGTGCCTAGACAAATTAGAAGTGATAAAATTACAAAATTGTCCCTATTAAGTATGTAAGTTAAAATACTTAAAAGATCTTGTATGAAACTTATTTTTATGGTTGAGAATTATTATAAAATTTCTTAAAGTAACGAGAGAATGTTTAAGACCCAAACAAAGACGGGTGAATAATGGCAAAAATACTTCTTCTATGCTTTTAAAATATTTTATGGGTTAGATGGACTCCAAATGACTTAAGAATCTATATTAGGAATTATAATGATATGAAAAACTATATAAGATTTCATCGTAATTGGATCAAGTTTAGATCTTAAACCACGATTGGGGTGGAAAGAGACAAAAATACACTTATGACCTCGTGATGTTTCTAAGTCTTTATCAACGAACTCGAAATTTATATGAGACTCATTTATAGAATTATAGATGACTATATATGACTTCAAATTTATTAAAATATGTTAGGGTAAAAAAAAAATACTAGAATAGAAAATTATGAAAATAACCTAATGATTCTTTTATAAACATTCATCGTTTTTATGAACTCCAAGTGACCTGATATGTTGTACTTATTGAGTATACTATATTTAGTATACTATTAAGATTCATGCATGTGATTATAATTTTTTTTTATAGGTATGACCTTTGTGCTTGAAAGAACTCACAAACATAACATGTTGCTCTAAGGTGAAGAACGAAGTAAGATAAGTTAGTCCCCAAGAAAGCAAAACTCTAGTTCTAAGCCACTAAGACTACTAGGTTCTACTCTAACCATAACCTAAGTCATCCTAGACTTTCTACCATGATATGCATTATGATCACACGTTTTCCTCGCCTAGATCAGATGCCTTACACATGTTTTTTTTGTAAGACATTGTGTCCATGTTTCTTGCCGGTTTACCCTACCTATGTTTCTTGCAGATATTCTAACCATGTTTTGTTTGGAGCATGTCATATTTCATGTTCGCCTAGGCAGGATACCCTACCCATATTACAGGAAACCTGCCAATGTTTAGTTGATGATGTCGTGCCCATGTTTAGTTTGAAGATGTCGTACCCATGTTTTTTTTTTGTTTCCTCCTAGGACAACAAGTTTAGGTTCATTGTATTCTCCAACCATTTGACCTTTTTAGGTCTTCACGGGAGTAGTTTTTCACCAGGACAGAGTTAGGTACAACGATTGACCAAGTTTCATGACTCACGACTCTTAATTTAGGACCAACGTCCTCATGATAAGAAACCATAATAAGTTCTTGGTCAAGTCATAGAGAGACTACCTTAGCATCCACCATGGACACCATTAAGAATTGATAAGTAAGCTACTTATTGAGTTTTATTCAGATGTGGAAATCACTACAAGGGGAATAAGATTCGGATTACCTTGTTGATTGGATATCTCAAGGCAAGAACATTGTTTGAGATTCGAATCACTTCACAAGCAAGATTGATCATGTCAAGCTTGAATGATTCTCCATGCAACCTAAACTACATAGAATTGCAAATAAACTTAGCCATTGGCTAAAGAAAAGCACAAATGTTCCTTCTACTATATTTTTCAAGTCTACTTACAAATACAACATACATGGCTTTATATAGCCTCATGAAACTATTAAAGGCATTCAAGAGTTGTAACATTCATACTTAATGGTCATAATTAATCATTATGTAATGGTAACCTAAAGTAACTAAAAAGTCTTAAATTACATGAATAAAATACAATAACTCCAAATTACTCTCAATTGTAATCCACAAAAAATTTATAACATGAAACTTCATTCTTCTTCAACGTGGCATGAATTGAAATATTTTTTGATAATTTCAACAATATTTTCTTCACATATTCATTGAGTATATCGTATGATTGATGTCTCTTTGTTCATATAATTTATAGTTGATTTTAACAAGTTTTTCACAGTTAGTCGTCGTTAGGAGTGGATGTAGAGCAAGTGCCACAGAGAACACATCCTACAAATTATAGCCTCTTCTCTTTTGTGTTAACTTTTGTAAATTTTTTAGTCATTTTGTAATCTGTTGACGTTTACTTTACTTTAGATGTAATAAATATTATTATTATTATTATTATTATTATTATTTATGTTTTATGTTTTTATCTTTTAAATCTTTATTTGTTTTAAACTCAAAAAATCCTATCCTATATTATTTGATAATTATCATTTTACCATTCAAAAGAGTCATTTGGTAGCTTAAACAAGTTTTTGTTAGCACCCAACCCAAACATTCAAACCTTTGGTTTCTTAGATTCTAATCCTATCTGGCTTTATTGTTTCACTTGGTTTAACTTTCTACAATTTCTCAGTATCTAGATCAAGAAAGGGTCGATATCATATCACTCAACTCATTGAAGTGCATCTATTCAACCGGGTTCAATACGGGATTTTAGGATGAATTAGTTAGCACTTAACTATTTCTTGTGCCATAAAATCAATGTATCATAATCTTTTAGGTGCGACCTCGTTCTAGATCCAACTAGTTCACTACTAGAGATTATTTGACAACTCTTTATAGGCCAACCCTTATGTTTGCCAACTACCATGTATCCATGTTAGCCATCCTCTACTTGTTTCCACCCATGATATTCTTGTGGCACAGAAGCTAATCTAGGAACACTACTCTATCTATACTAACTCCCAATCATCGGGGGTGGGAGGGGAAATAGGCTTCCATGCAAATTATGATGGTGACGTTAAGGTAGTACTCTAGTCAAATATGAGGAAGTGAACCCAATACTCTTAACAAGTATCCTAATCATCCCCAGATGGTCACAACATCCTACCGTATGCTATTGATCACTTGTCATGAAATAGAGTGTCGTATAGTATAACCTAAACTCTTATCATGTTCATGTTTCACCTACTTGGCATGGTATCTAGTACATACTTTGCAATGTTGTCGTTTCTCATGATCTCAAAACTATGAAGGCACCAACCTCATTGTTTCTCAAGGTCTTAGAATTAGAAATGGCAATAACCTTTTTCTTTCTCATAGTCTCAAACATGATCTCAAAACTACAAAGAGTTGACAAAAATCTTATTGTTTCTCATGGTCTTATAATTACAAAGAGGAGCAACAACCTTGTTTTTTCACCATCTCAAAACTACATAGAATTAATATAACCTTACTATTTATCATGCAACAAAAGTGGTTTCAAAACTACAAATATATGCGGTAACCTTCATCCTCATGCTATAAATGGGTTGTATGAATAAGAAAAGTCATCCAATCATGGAAAAGAAAATCTCTACACTATTATACAATAATATTGAATTCATTAAATAACATAAATTATAAATTTATTGTACATCAAAGTACCTTAGGCTAACAATGGTATGTTTTTATTTAAAAATATAATTATTCTTAATGATCCTCAAATGAAGGAAGGGAGAAATTAGAAATTATACTTGGAATAATCTCAAACCCAAAGAATTTAATACCCTTTCTAAACTCTGTTGTCTTTTCTAAATATAGTTTTCCCATCCAACTATATATAGAGCTTCCCATAGAAAAATTCAAGCACCCATACTTTAGTCATTGCTACTCTTCCTCATTTGTGAAACGAGCTTGTAACCTTACAACTTTAAGACAATCCACAATGGCCGTAGGCAAAAGTTTTCAAGCTCTTTTACACCTTTTTCTTAGTGATTGCTTGGCAGTATTGTGCGAAAGTGGATGCCACTTTTGGTGATGTCACTGGTGTCATACATCTCGATCATCTATTTTCATTTCGTGCCTTTGGATCACATGCCACACAAGCCACAGCGGTAGCACCGTTTGGAAGCATCGGTCTAACCCTGGGGGCTGCATCAGATAGAAGCGTCGCTCTAACCCCGAAGGCTGCATCAAATGAAAGCGTCGCTCAAACCCCAAGAATTGCACCAACTGGAAGTAGCACATAAGCTTGCAGTAACAGCTCGAGTGTAGCATTTCTAGGCATGGATGTTTCTTTGGCTATTAACAAAGAAATATCTAAGGCAAACTGAATGACTATTTTGTAGACAAATTCATTATTTCTATTTTCTTTTTCGAAATTGATGATGTTGGTTCACAATCTGTTAAGTAAGATCATAACCATGAATTTATCGATAAATTAATATAAAATGTCTAGAATATATAATTAAACTCCACAAATAAGAAATGGTTGAAACTCTTAAGGTTTCAATTTTGTAGTTGCTTTAATTCAAGTGTTCTTCCCGAAAAAGAAGATAATGCCTACTGTTGAAGGACTAATCAGTTAGTTATTTCTTTCGGACTAATCAGTTAGTTATTTCTTTCAGACTAATTATTTCTTTCCGACTAATCAGTTAGTTATTTCTTTCGGACTAATCTGTTAGTTATTTCTTTCGGACTAATCAGTTAGTTATTTCCTTTCGGACTAATCAGTTAGTTATTTCCTTTCGGACTAATCAGTTAGTTATTTCCTTTCGGACTAATCAGTTAGTTATTTCCTTTCGGACTAATCAGTTAGTTATTTCCTTTCGGACTAATCAGTTAGTTATTTCCTTTCGGACTAATCAGTTAGTTATTTCCTTTCGGACTAATCAGTTAGTTATTTCCTTTCGGACTAATCAGTTAGTTATTTCCTTTCGGACTAATCAGTTAGTTATTTCCTTTCGGACTAATCAGTTAGTTATTTCCTTTCGGACTAATCAGTTAGTTATTTCCTTTCGGACTAATCAGTTAGTTATTTCCTTTCGGACTAATCAGTTAGTTATTTCCTTTCGGACTAATCAGTTAGTTATTTCCTTTCGGACTAATCAGTTAGTTATTTCCTTTCCGACTAATCAGTTAGTTATTTGTTTTGGACTAATCAGTTAGTTATTTCTTTCATCGTCCCAAACATGGCAATATTAGCACTGATGGTACGTAAATGTAACTCGTTCATCAAATATGTTCAAACAACTATTTAGAGTTTCTAGAGCTCCTTGTAAGGGTCGTTGGAAAACCGGTAGGTAAATGTAACTTGTTCAACCAATACGTTCAAACAACAGCTCCTTGAAGGCTTGTTCAACCAATACGTTCAAATAAAATAAGGAGTCTTTATGTCGCGTACAGAGGGCCTCGTTTCAAAAAAATACGCCATCTGGGGGCTTTACCGGGACTAACTAGTAAAAGGCCCAAAACCGGAAACGATCTTAAAAACCAATCGCGTTCCGGTAAAAAATCTCAATATCGTATTCGTTTAGAAGAAAAACAAAAATTGCGTTTTCATTATGGTCTTACAGAACGACAATTACTTAAATACGTTCGTATCGCCGGAAAAGCCAAAGGATCAACGGGTCAAGTTTTACTACAATTACTTGAAATGCGTTTGGATAACATCCTTTTTCGATTGGGTATGGCTTCGACTATTCCTCAAGCCCGCCAATTAGTTAATCATAGACATATTTTAGTTAATGGTTCTATAGTGGATATAGCAAGTTNCGCCATTAATGGCTTTTTGTTGTTCAAAATGAATAGTTTCATTTTATATTTTCTAATTATTCAAAACTTTTAGAAGTTGAATTAATCAAATCCATTCAGAGCTCTTATTAATTAGTGATTTTGTTAGGTTTGATTGAATTTATGTTTGATTTAGTTATTTGATTTTGATTTCATTATTTTCTTTGTATTCTGTCACGTTATATAATAGCCAATTTCATTTTTGAATCGAGTGAGATTTCCCGACAAAGATGTCTTTGAATGGAATGTTGTGCTACATGCTATATCTCAGCCTATAGCATCCACTTGTTTCATCAGGGAAGGTTAATGCTCCTATACCTCGGCCTACATGCTATATCTCAGCCTATAGCATCCACTTTGGGACTGGGATATGGACATTGGGCTTGGCTTTAAGGGAGAAGATATTGAGCTTGGAACTGAGATATGGACGTTTGGGCTTTAAGGGAGAAGATATTGAGCAACTTTGGCACCGTAGATATGGACATTTGGGATTTAAGGGATTAAAGACTCTTTAGCAAAAGAAGATGGTGGATGGTGGATGGTTTATCACACCTCAAGTCTGTAAAAATTGTCGGGTGGGTAAGCAACAAAGGCACTTCTTTCCAAAAAGGAGCACATGACGAGCTTCAAAAATTCTCCAATTGGCGCATGTTTATATTTGTGGACCGATCAAACCCATCTCAAACAGCAATAAAAGGTACTTGATTACTTTCAGCAGAAAAACATGGGTTTATTTATTAATAGACAAATCATTTTAAAAACTTTAAGATTCATGTTGAGAAGGAAACAAACTCTTTTGTTAAAGCCTTTTAAACTGATCGAGGAGGAGAGTTTACATAACAAGAATTCACCAATTTATGTGATGTAAATAGTATACATAGACAACTGACAGCTGCATACACGCCACAAAAGAACGAAGTTGCAGAACGAAAAAATAGAACTATTATGAATATGGTTCATAGTATGATTTCAGAAAAGAAAATTCTGAAAAGTTTCTGGTCTGAAGCAGTCAATTGGAGTGTGCATGTACTGAATCGAAGTCCAACATTGGCGGAAAAAAATAAAACTCCAGAAGAAGCTTAGAGTGGAGTCAAACCTTTAGTTGAGCATTTTAGAGTTTTTGGATGCATCTCTCATGTTCATGTGCTTGACAGTAAAAGAACTAAGTTGGATGATAAGAGTTTGAGTTGTGTTTTGTTGGGAGTTAGTGAAGAATGAAAGGCTTACAAACTCTATGATCCAACTTCACAAAAGATCATAATAAGTAGAAATGTTGTATTCTAGGAAGATAAGAGTTGAGATTGGAATAAGACCTATGAAGAATCCATTATGTGCGATCTGGAATGGGGTGATCAAGAGAAGGCAGCAGATGTGTTCGATGAAAATGAAGAAGGGAGCAAATCTGATATAGAAGTTGCAGAGGAAAATATTTCCTCTGGCTCTTTGGCTGAAGCAAGCTCTCCTAGCTCGAATAAGGGGAAGAATAGGAGACCACCCGTCTGGATGAGAGACTATACAACAGGAGAAGAACTTTCTAAAGAAGATAATGAAGCTCACTTGGCCATGTCTACCACTACTGATCATGTAAACTTTCAAGACGCATTGAAGAGTGAGAAATGGTGGCAAGCCATGGATCTGGAAATGGAAGCAATGAACAGAAATGACACATGGTAATTGATGGAGTTAGCTGAGGGTGGAAAGAAGGTTGGAGTAAAATGGATTTATAAGACGAAATTCAATGAAAATGTGGAAGTCAACAAATACAAGGCTATGCTTATAGCAAAGGGCTGTACTCAACAGCATGGGGTAGAGTATACTGAAGTATTTGCACATCTTGCGTGCATGGAGACAATTCGTTTTGTGGTAGCACTTGCAGCTCAAAAAAGTTGGTTCATTTATCAGCTGGACGTGAAATCTGCATTTCTATATGGTGATTTAAATGAAGAGGTCTTTGTGGAGCAACCTTGTGTATATGTGCAAAAGGGACATGAGCAGAAGATTTACAAGTTAAAGATTTACAAGAATGAAGAGGTCTTCGTGAGTAATTGGTAATGGAGCGTTACATTCTCCTTTTTTCACTAGTTATCGTTGTCACTTCTCCTCCGGTGACTTTGTATGATGATGACATTCGTTTCAGCATCCTGCCTCAGATACTAAATGTTGGATTTGACCCATGATTGAAAATGTTCGAAAAAACTTGAGGGGAGACAGTGTTAGGAACAAAGTAATCTTAAGCACTTAGTTTTCAAATTCTCTTTTGTTGTTGTATTGATGTGAAAAAAGCATATTTGTCTTTGAGTATTTATTATAGAGAAAGTACTAACTTGCTTCCTAAGCTTTCTCTTCTGGTTAAGAATCACTCACAATCTACCTAATTAAACTACAAAACCTGTCCACAATTTGGAAACTACTACCAATTCTCTTATAGTTGCTCCATAATTTAGTAACTTATTCTAGTAAGTCTACTAACAACTCTCCTAAGGTTACACCATAAGTTAGTAACTTGTTCTACAAAGTCTACTCACAATTCTACTAAAGTTACTATATAAGTTAGTAACTTGTTCAGTTAGCTCTAGTTTATTAGCTCACACCCTTTCCATAAAAAGTGCATCCAATGCAAGAATATTATAAGGAGAAGACTATAAGTAGGTAGCTCGTTTACGTTGAATTAATACACGTTGGAAGCAGTATTAGCCCTAATTATAGGTGACAAATACAGAGTCCTATAAATAAGGTAGCTTACCTTAAAGAAAAAGAAAGTCGCATCAGGGAAGGTCTAGTAGAAGCAACGGAACTTTGACGATCAGCAACTAATCATAGAAGAATGTGTTAGGTGCAAGAGGGAGCAACTTCATCATCTTTAACCTACTTGAAGGGAAAAACTTATTTTATTGGGAAGACATTTTCTGATATCTTTAGTCATTTTTGTATATTTTCCTTATGCAACAAGATATAGTTACGGTTGTATTTATCTTGCTAAATGTGAAAATGTTTCAAACCTAAACCCTAAGACGGGATAATGTAAGGATGGGAAGCCTTGATAATTCAATAGGGACATTAAAACTAATATGACTCAAGGTTAGTCGAGAGATAGCACATATTTAGCATGTTAGAACATATTTATTAGCACATATTTAAGATGTTAGGAGAGAGTTACCACCCTCCGGTACTTTAGGAAATGAATAAACTAGCATCTTAAGATTACAGATCCCATCCACATATCTTAATCCGATCCGATCTTGTTATTAATAACTCCTCTTTGCTATATCCCACTTACGATATCACCGTTGGATTAGTTATTAAACAACAAACAATAACACTCATAAATGTTGTTACATATCACTAACTTCAAACAATAACACTCATAAATGTTGTTACATATCACTAACTTCTACTCCTCCACTGAGTGATTAAAGAACTAATTGAATGGTATGTGAAATTGGTAATTTAGTTATTACTTTATATTTGTAAGAGTTATAACAAATCAATTCAAGAGAAAGCCCTGATATCAAATGATAAAGAATCATTACTAGAGATGTAAGATTCAGTTTACCTTCTTGATCAGATATCTCAATGTAAGAACGTTTTTTGGACATTTTAATCATTCCACAAGCAAGATCGATCATGCGTAGCTTGAATGATTATAAACATGCAATCTAAACTACATAAAATTAAAAAGAAACTTAGCCCTAATGATAAGGAATCACTCCAAGAAAAAGTAAAATTTGAATTACCGTGTTGATCAAATATCTCAAGGCAGGAACACTTGATTGAGTTTCGAATCAAAACTTAGCCTTAATGATAAGGAATCACTCCAAGGAAAAGTACAATTTGAATTACGGCGTGATCAAATATCTCAAGGCAAGAACATGCCATCTAAACCACGTAGAATTACAAAATAACTTAGCCCTTGCTACAGAAGAGCAAAAATGCACTTTTTACTAAATTTTTCTAGTCAACTTTACAAACACAACATACATGGCTTTATGTAACCTCAAAATTTAAACCTATAACCTTACGTTTGCCATTTTAAGAGTGGTAACTTTCATATTTTATGACCTTAATTAGCCACTATGTATACTTTATAGCCATAGCAACTTTGTAAATAGGCCTTAAATAAATTAAAGAAACATCATAAGTCTAAATTATCATTTCGCCAAAATTTGTAACTATCTAAGAATAAATGAATCTTTATTCTTCAACTTTATTCTTCTTTAATGTGACATGAATTGCAACATGTTATAATTGAACAATATTTCCTTCACATCTTCCTTAAGTTTATATCGTATGATTGATACCTTCATTCATATTAGATAGTATATACTTCACTTGTGATTATTTAAAACTTATTCTATAATCATTCAAAAGCAATGAGGAGTAGAATGTTGAGTGCCCATGCAAATTAGAATGGATAAAATTACAAAAATGTCCCTACCATGTCTGTCAATTAATATACTTACGATCTATATGATGCCTATTTTTAAGGTTAAGAATTATTATAAAATATTTCAGGGTAACCAGAGAATGTTTAGGACCCTAACAAACACATAATGACAAAAATACTTGTACTATGTCTTTAAGATATTTTATGGCTTAGATGGACTCCAAATAACTTAAAAATTTATATTTGGCATAATTATAAGGATATAAAACACTAAGAAAGATTTCATGGTAATTGAAGCAAGTTTAGATCTTAAACTAAGATGGGGCAAGAGTCCAAAATACACTTATGACCTCGTGATGTTTCAAGGCTTTAACGAGCTTGAAATGATACAAAATATCTTATAAGACTCATTTAAGGTATTATAGATGAATATATATAATTTTAAGTTTATTAAAACATGTTTGGAGGTATAAGAAAATACTTCGATAGAAAATTGTGAAAATAATCATATGCTTTATGATGCTTATTTAGTATACTATTAAAGATTTATGCATGTAATTACAAAATATTTATAGTTATCCCTATTTGTTCGGAATAGTGTTTACAAATCTCACATTGTGACTTGTGACATATATTTTTAGAAGAAACGTTAGAGTTAAAACGAAAGAATTTACGAACTTGAGATGTCACTCTAAGGTCAAGGACCAAGTAAGATATGTGTCCCAAGAAAGTAAAATTCAAGACCTAAGCTACTAAGACTACTAGGTTCTACTCTAACCACAACTAAGTCACCCTATTCTTCTCACCATGACATGCATTATGATCACATGTTTTCCTTACTTAGATTAGAGGACCTACACATATTTCTTATAGGACATCGTGTTCATGTTTCTTGCAGGTTTACCCTACTATGTTTATGGCAAGATATCCTAACCATATTTTATTAGGAGGTTGTCATGTTTCATGTATTATGGCAAGATATCCTAACCATATTTTATTAGGAGGTTGTCATGTTTCATGTATTCCTCGGCAGGATACCCTAGCCATGTTACACGAAACCTGCCCATGTTTATTTATAAGATGTCCTACCCATGTTCTTTTTTTTTTTTTTTTTTTTTTTTTTTTTTTTTTTTTTTTTTTTTTTTNGTTTAAGTTCATTATATTCTCCAATCATTTGACCTTTTTAGGTCTTCTGTCCGGAGTAGTTTTTGTGTAGGACAGAGTTAGGTACAAGGATTGACCAAGTATCATGACTCATGACCCATGATTTAGGACCAAGGTCCTCGTAATAAAAAAAACTATGATAAGCTTTTGGTCAAATCATAGAGATACTACCTACCTTAGCATCCACCAATTAAAAACCCATAAGTAGACTACTTATTGAGTTTTATAGTTATGTTTTTACAACTTTTTCAAGTAAGGATTAGTAGTTGGTTGACGTTTGGAGTGGATGCAAGTGCTATAGAGAACTGATCCTACAGATTACAACATCTTCCCTTTATATTAAAAAGTATAGAATGTTTGACCTAAGCTACCAAACCCACACAATTTAGAGGGAAAATTAGAAATAGTATAGTCAAACATTCTATACTTGGAATACTCCCAAACCCACACAATTTAATATCCTTTCTAAATTTGGTGGTATTTTCTAGATATAGTTTTCCGATCAAATTATATATAGGGTTTCACATTATTAGAGAAATCCAAGGTCATTCTTTAGCCATGGCTACTCTTCCTCATTTGTGCATGGAGCTTGTAACCTTACAACTTTAAGACACTCCACAATGGAAGAAGGCAAAGGTTTCAAGCTCATTCTCATCCACACTCTTTTCTTAGCAATTGTTTGGCAGTGTTGTGCAAAAGTAGGTACCACTTTTGGCGATGTCACTGGTGTTGTAAATCTCAATCATCAATTTTCATTTCGTGCCTTTGGATAACATAACACACAAGCCCCAGCGGTTGCACCAATTTGAAGTAGCACAAAAGTCCTAGTGGTTGCATCGTTTGGAAGCACCGCTCAAACTTCGAAGGCTTTAACTCCAGAGGCTTCATCAGTTGGAAACATTGCTCTAACTCCGGAAGCTACACCACAAGTTGGAAGGATTGCTCAAAACCCAACTATTGACCAATTGGAAGTAGCAAACCCCAGCTATAGACCAATTGGGAGTAGCACACAAGCCTGAGAGTAGCATTGCTAGGCGTGGAGGTTTCACTATTAACCAACAAAAACCTATGCCAAACTAAAAGACTATTTTGTAGGCAAATTCATTATTTCTATATTTGTTATTATTTCTATATTTCTTTTCCTAAATGGAATTATTTTCCTACTTTTTTTTTTCTCATATTTAATTTTTTATTTTAATTAAGGATATTTTTAAAATTTAATGAAATAGGTTGATATGGTACGGTTTCACAATCTACTATGTGAGACCATACCCAATAAATTTATCATGCATTAATACAAAATGTCTCCAATACATAATTAAATTTGTTGGTAAAGTAGTTTAAAATCGAACTCTTAAATTAATAAAATTGATTCTAATTCTATTTTTTCAATCTCGACGAGTGAATAATAATAAGTTAGTATGATTTCGAGAAAGCCACTACAGTGAAATCAGTAGACACTAATCTTACAAAGCATGTTCTACTAATCTTACAAAGCAGTTCTAGAACATCTTGTTTTGAGTTCAGTAGGGGCATGCCATATTACTTGTATGAACAAGTTGTTTTGATTTTGAAGTCAAACATCTTAGTTACTTTACCAATATTGAATGTATTGTTTGTTTTCAAGTCCCTTCTATTTTATGAAAATGATTATACAATTTTGAGTAGAATTCAAACCAAACAATTTATGGAAAAAGTTGAAAGGTAGAGCAATTGGAAGAGTAGATTCCACATTCTACCATTCTTTTTCTATTTAATTTTAACTCCACACATAAGTTATGGTTGTAATTTTTTTAAGGTTTCAATGTTGTTTTCCGACAATTTTGTACAGTCTCTACGATCTAGAGTTCCAACTCCTTTACACCCACTGAGAGTTTCGGCTCTTTTACACTCATCGATTTGTAACTACTTCAAGTCATGGCAACAGTGGTCAAACAATATGTATAAGGGAGATGTGAATTTTTCTTTTAGTTTAATAATAAGTTAGGCTATGGATTAAAATAACATTTTAGTCGATTTTTTTTTTTATTTGTAGCTACATGTTTTATACTGGATGTTGATTTCGATTTCAATATTTTCTATTTGTTTCTTTTTTTTTTATCGTCATTATCGTAAATCAAAATAATAATGATAATGAATATTCTCAATTAGCTATTTTGTATATATCACATCTAATAATTTTATATTCGAATGTATTTTTTTTCTTTTTTTTTATTGGGAATAGAGTCCTAATGATCTAATTAGAATAAGAAATTAATTATTTTAACATTTAAAAGTATTCCATTAAAAAGTAATTTGTATTTTAGTTTGCACATTTAATGAAAGAGATGTTAGTTTGTTATTAAGATAAGTTATATCTTACATCTTCCTTTGGTTTTCTGTCGATTTTTTTTTTTAATTATTTAGATTTTTCTTAGAAATTGAATACCAAAAACATTTTACTTGACGTAATCGTCCTAAATTTCCACGGCTACTAACGTCTCATGCTCAACTCTAATGGAAATATAACTTTTAAAATAAACATCATTTATAACATAACGTCTCATGCTCAACTCTAATGGAAATATAACTTTTAAAATAAACATCATTTATAACATAAACTCCGAAAAACTCTAATGGAAATATAACTTTTAAAATAAACATCATTTATAACATGAACTCCGAAAACTCTCTTATAAAACACAGCCATAACGAAATACTAAAATTGAGAAAAAATAAATAAAACAAATACAAAATAATTTAAAATGATGAAATACAAAACAACCTATTTTAACATAAGACTAGGAATTTAAATATGGGTCTACCCTATGCACGTGCCACCATCTCTACTCGTGCTGCCACCGTCCTCCGTACAAGTGCGCCTTGCCTTTACCTGAAAAATGATGTGGCACATGGCCTTAGTATAGGGGGCATGCAAATGCAAATACATGCAATCGTGATTTAGGGACCTATCTCTAGCTCATCCAGGGGTGGCTTCCAGTCTCGAACAAATTGGATGTGTAGTACTTCTCTACATACGACCCACACGTGCGAATGTTAATCCCCAGGGCGCTCGCACGCCCTTGAACCCCATAGCAACGTCCAGAGGTCAGTGGAACCCCAAGTGTCATGCACCTCATGAACACCCTGCTTGTCATACTGTGCGCAATCGCACTCATCATCATATTGTGCATGTCCGCACTCTGGATGAAGTATCCCTATGCTCATGAACATAAAATACACATGAGGTCCCTCCAACGTCCATCTTATCATCTCTTCTGACACAACCCTATAGTCTCATCTCTTTGTTACTCGTGGATATTTATATTAATATCATTTTCATGCTCTTAGGGTTGTGTTCTATGTCGATCTAACGACATGATGCAATATGACACTCATCATATATCATGCTCAATATGGAAAATATCATCATATTAAGGTAAACAGCATGCAATCATCATACTCATCATATTGCCATAAAGTCTATCAAGCATATCAAGTACGTCATTCATCAAAATATATATACTACGTACATCATCAAGCATCATAGCTCATACATTATCATAACTCACAGATCATCATATAATCATAACTCATACATCATCATAACTCACAGATCATCATATAATCATAAATCATCGTAACTTGTTGTTTACTATAAAAAATATATTTATATTTGATACAACTAGAGTTTGATGATTAACTTCACGAATTATACAAAATAGGTCATTTTGTGTGTTAACTTGTGTTATTTTGCTTGTTGCTTTGAAAGAGGAAAAGATGGTACAAAAAGTAAACGAGTGATCATCGTTGGAGCATCCCTTTCAGTAAAAAGTGCATCGAGTGCAAGAATATTATAAGGAGGAGACTTCAAGTTGATGGATGGTGTGTGTTGAGTGAAAAACAGGTGGAGAGCATTGTCCATCCCTAATTATAGGTGACAAATACAAAGTCTTTTAATTATAGGTGACAAATACAAAGTCTTTTAAATAGGATAGCTTACCTTAAAGAAAAATAAAGTCGCATCACGAAAGGTATAGTAGAAGCAACGAAATCCTACCTTGAAGATCAATAACAGAGCAGAGAAAAATGCATTCCGATCGAGTGGGAGCAACCATCATCATCTATGAATCTACAAGAAGGGGGAAAACTTATTGCAACAAGATATAGTTACTGTTGTATTTATCTCGTTGAATGGAAAAATGTTTGAAGTTAAAACTTTTGACGGTGGGATGTAATCTTACCATTTATACTTTATTAAGGATAATTAATTCTTTTGAGATTATTTAAGAGGTTAGATTAAGGCTGAGAAGTCTTAATAACAATAATTAACTTGTACTTCTCACCTGAATGATTAAAGAATTTATTAAACTCTTCAAGGAATTGGTAATTTACTTATTACTTGATACGTGTGACGGTGATATGAAATTAATCTAATCTAAGGGAAATCTTTGAATTCAAATGGTAAGGAATCCCTTATAAGATTTAGATTAACTTGTTGATCGAATATATCAAAGCAAAAACACTTGACTGAGATTCAAATCACTTCAGAAGCAAGATCGATCAGATCTAGCATGAATGATTTCTAAAGATGCAATCTAAACTACGTAGAATTGCAAAGATGCTTATCTATTGGCTAATAGAAAATGTAAGAACACTTAACATTAATGATAAGGTATAACTAGATGTAGATGAAATATCTCAAGACAAAAACATTTGATTGAGATTCGAATGACTCTATGAGCAAGGTCGATCATATAAAGTTGAATGACTCTAAATGTGCAATCTAAACTCCTTAAAATTGCAATGAAACTTGGCAATTGACTAAAGGAAGCCTCTTTTTACTAAATTTTTCAAGTCTCCTTTACAAACAAAGGCAACCCTTATATAGCCTCAAAATTAAAACTTTTAACCTTACCTGAGGAGTTCTAAGGGTTGTAACTTTCATAATTTATGACCATAATTAGCCACTGTGTAAATAACTCTTAATTACATTAAAGAAATGTCATGACTCAAGATTATCAAACACCCAAAATTTGTAAACAAATGAAGATTCATTATTCTTCAATGTGGCATGAATCAACATATTGTGATAATTTGCACAACATTTTCTTTACATCTTCCTTGAACTTTATATTGCATGATTGATGTCTTGGTTCATGTCAGATAGTATATACTCGCACTTATACAAGTGAGTAATTAGAAGGAATGTTTAGTGCCTAAACAAATTAGAAGGAATATATTACCAAAATGTCCCTACTATGTCCCTGAGTTATTTTAAGTCGAAATAAACTTCAAATTACTTAAGAGCTTATTCGAAACATATTTTTAAGGTTAAGAATTATTATAAAATATTTCAAAGTGACCAAAGAATGTCTACGACCCAAACAAAGTAGGCTGAACAATGACAAAAGTAGTTTTACTTTGATATGGATTATGATCCCATGTTTTCTTGACCTAAATCAGATATCTTACATATGTTTCTTTTAGGACATCGTGTCTATGTTTCTTTCTGGTTTATCCTATATATGTTTCTTACAATAATCCTACCCATGTTTTATTTGGAAGATGTCATGTTTCATGTACCTATTTTGTCAACGCCTAAGTAGGATGTCCTACTCATGTTACAAGAAACCTGACCACGTTCACTTGCAAGATGTCGTGCCCATGTTTGTTATTTATTTATTTATTTATTTATTTATTATTATTATTATTATTATTTTTTAGGTCTTCTAAGGGGAGTGGCTTTAAGTGGCTTTTTTTTACTGTATGATCCAAGCAAGTTTCCAAATCATTCCTACGATGTCACAACATCCTACCGTACGATATTGATCACTTGTCATAAAATCGAATGTTATGTAGTGCATAATCTGAACCCTTATCATGCTCATGTTTCACCTTCTTGGCATGGTAACATTGTTGTTTCTCATGATCTCAAAACTACGAAGAGTGGTTCCAATCTCATTATTTTTCAAGGTTTTAGATTTAAAAATGAAAATAACCTTGTCTTTCTTATATTTTCAAACATGTTCTAAACTACAAATAGTAGAGAAAATCTTACTCTTTCATCTAATCTCTGTGACAACCTTATTTTTTCACGGTCTCAAATGTGGTCTCAAAACTACACAGAATTACACTAACCTTATTTCTCATGCTATAAATGTGTGGTATGAATGAGACAAATAATTCAATCAAATATCAATAGAGAAGAAAATCTCTACATATTATAGAATAATGTTGAGTTCCTCAAATAACTTAAAATATTAATTTATAAAACATAAAAGTAGGAGAGCTAGGAATGGTATGTTTTTATTTAAAAATATAATTATCCTTAATGATGGTCAAATCAAGAGAGAGAAAAATTAGAAATTAAATAGTCAAATACACCCATAAAATTTAAGAGCCTTTTTAAAATGTTGTGGTTTTCTCTAAATAGGAAAATATATTGATGCATCTAATTAGAATAAAAAATTAAAAAAGTGATAAAATCTTTTTTAAAACTTTAAAACAACAAAAGTTGAAAAAGATTCAAATAAATTTTTATATCAAAAGTAACATTTGAGGTAAATACAAGAATGGATACTAGGGATTGGAATTCAACCAAAATACAAACTAAAACTAAAAAAAGCAACGTTGTATCCAAATATGTCATAGAGTAGCTCGCGTAGGCCATAGGGCAAAAGAGTTGTTCGCCTTCATTATGACCAGACCACTTCATTATGACCTGACCATTGCCATAGAATAACTCGCTTAGGCCATAGGGCTCAAAGGTTGTGGAGAACTAACACAATGCCTTCCTCTAAAATATTGAGGCATTTCAAATCTTGACATGATTTAGGTGAACCAACATGTGATGTCGTAGAGCATGTTCGATGGACACAAAATGTAGTGGGCTTTCATATTTCATATAGATCGAAGTAGTATAACCAAATTCTCTCTAAAACTTTGGCTTTAGAGGTCAAGGCTGCCCTACCTGACCATTCAAAAAGTCTATTATTGATACTCATGTCGACATCGTTGCCTCTATCTTGCATATGTCTTACCTTGGCTTTCTTACAGGTGTGTTGGATGATGCACCACCCTCCTTGATCATCTCATAGATTTGTCTATCTTGTCACTAGCGTGGTCGATTAGGTTTCACTCGAGAATCACAAGCTCAAGAAACAAGGTCGCCAATTCGAAAAAAGGAGGTAACTAGCAATACTATAGTTTTTAAAAAAAAAAACAAATATTTGTAGGAATTATTTGAAATTCAAACACTCAAAGATATGGTTTCTTATGTTCTAATCCTATTTAAGTCAGTTTAGCTTTCTATAGTTCTTATAGTCTAGCCCAATTAAAGTTTTTATCTAGGCGCGATATCTTATCACTCAACTCAGAAGTGCATCTATTTATCAGGGTTGGGTACGTGATACTAGAATGAATTAGTTAGCTCTCACCTATTTTTTGTACCATAAAACCAATGTATCATAACGTGTGACTTCATTCTTGATCCAACTAGTTCACTGCTGGGGATTAGTAGGCAACTTCTTAATAAGCCAACCCTCGTGTTTGCCAAACTAATGTATATCCATGTTAGAGATCCTCTACTCATCTCCCTCCCGGTCATTAGAGGTGTTGAGGGGAAATTGACTTCCATGCAAATAGTCGTCCATGTAGTCCTTAGGTCAAATGTGAGGATGTGACCCCATATTCTAGCAAGACCATGCAAATATTTTTAGCAAGTCTCCTAATCATCCCTATAATATTACAACACTCAACCGTATGATATTGATCACCGGTCATACAACCTGAACCCTTATCATACTCATGTTTCACCTACTTGACATGGTATCTAGAACATACAAATTAGCTACACGGTAACATTGTTGTTTCTCATGATCTCAAAATTATGAAGAGTGGTGCCAACCTCATTATTTTTCACGATTTTAGATTTAGAAATGACAATAACTTTATTCTTTCTCATAGACTCAAACATGTTCTAAAAAATACAAAGAGTAGAGAAAATCTTGCTGTTTCTCATAATCTCCAAACTACAAGATTGTTTCTCGTGGTTTTAGAATTACAAAGAGCGGCAACAACCTTGTTTTTTTTACTGTCTTAAATATGGTGTCAAAACTACAAAGAATTACAATAATCTTACTATTTATCACGATCACAAACTTGTTCTCAAAACTACAAACAATTGCGACAACCTTATTCCTTATGCTATAAATGTGTTGTATGAATGAGACAAATAATCCAATCAAGTATCATCTATAGAGAAGAAAATCTATACCATATTATAGAATAATATCAAGTTCATGAAATAAAATAAAATATTAATTTATTAAAAATAAAAGTGACGAAGGTTAGCAATGGTATGTTTTTGTTTAAAAATATAATTATCCTTAAATGACGGTCAAATGAAGGAGGGAGAAATTAAATAGTCAAAGTTTCGAATATTCCCAAACCCACACAATTTAAGAGCCTGGTCTTTTCTAAATATAGGTTTTCCTCAAACTATATATAGGGCTTCACATCATTAGAGAAATTCAAGCACCCACACCTTAGTCATTGCTACTCTTCATCATTTGTGAAACGAGCTTGTAACCCTACAGCTTCAAGGCACTCCACAATGGCCATGGACAAAGGTTTCAAGCTCTTTCACACCCTTTTCTTAGTGATTGCTTAGCAATATTGTGCAAAAGTGGGTGCCACTTTTGGGGATGAAACCGGAGTCGTAAATCTCAATCATCAATTTTCATTTCGTGCCTTTGGATCACATGACACACAAGCCCCAACTTTTGAACCAATTGGAAGTAGCACAAAAGTTTTAGTGGCAGCACCATTTGGAAGCATCGCTCAAACTCCCGAAGCTCTAACCCCANGCCTTCATTATGACCAGACCACTTCATTATGACCTGACCATTGCCATAGAATAACTCGCTTAGGCCATAGGGCTCAAAGGTTGTGGAGAACTAACACAATGCCTTCCTCTAAAATATTGAGGCATTTCAAATCTTGACATGATTTAGGTGAACCAACATGTGATGTCGTAGAGCATGTTCGATGGACACAAAATGTAGTGGGCTTTCATATTTCATATAGATCGAAGTAGTATAACCAAATTCTCTCTAAAACTTTGGCTTTAGAGGTCAAGGCTGCCCTACCTGACCATTCAAAAAGTCTATTATTGATACTCATGTCGACATCGTTGCCTCTATCTTGCATATGTCTTACCTTGGCTTTCTTACAGGTGTGTTGGATGATGCACCACCCTCCTTGATCATCTCATAGATTTGTCTATCTTGTCACTAGCGTGGTCGATTAGGTTTCACTCGAGAATCACAAGCTCAAGAAACAAGGTCGCCAATTCGAAAAAAGGAGGTAACTAGCAATACTATAGTTTTTAAAAAAAAAAACAAATATTTGTAGGAATTATTTGAAATTCAAACACTCAAAGATATGGTTTCTTATGTTCTAATCCTATTTAAGTCAGTTTAGCTTTCTATAGTTCTTATAGTCTAGCCCAATTAAAGTTTTTATCTAGGCGCGATATCTTATCACTCAACTCAGAAGTGCATCTATTTATCAGGGTTGGGTACGTGATACTAGAATGAATTAGTTAGCTCTCACCTATTTTTTGTACCATAAAACCAATGTATCATAACGTGTGACTTCATTCTTGATCCAACTAGTTCACTGCTGGGGATTAGTAGGCAACTTCTTAATAAGCCAACCCTCGTGTTTGCCAAACTAATGTATATCCATGTTAGAGATCCTCTACTCATCTCCCTCCCGGTCATTAGAGGTGTTGAGGGGAAATTGACTTCCATGCAAATAGTCGTCCATGTAGTCCTTAGGTCAAATGTGAGGATGTGACCCCATATTCTAGCAAGACCATGCAAATATTTTTAGCAAGTCTCCTAATCATCCCTATAATATTACAACACTCAACCGTATGATATTGATCACCGGTCATACAACCTGAACCCTTATCATACTCATGTTTCACCTACTTGACATGGTATCTAGAACATACAAATTAGCTACACGGTAACATTGTTGTTTCTCATGATCTCAAAATTATGAAGAGTGGTGCCAACCTCATTATTTTTCACGATTTTAGATTTAGAAATGACAATAACTTTATTCTTTCTCATAGACTCAAACATGTTCTAAAAAATACAAAGAGTAGAGAAAATCTTGCTGTTTCTCATAATCTCCAAACTACAAGATTGTTTCTCGTGGTTTTAGAATTACAAAGAGCGGCAACAACCTTGTTTTTTTTACTGTCTTAAATATGGTGTCAAAACTACAAAGAATTACAATAATCTTACTATTTATCACGATCACAAACTTGTTCTCAAAACTACAAACAATTGCGACAACCTTATTCCTTATGCTATAAATGTGTTGTATGAATGAGACAAATAATCCAATCAAGTATCATCTATAGAGAAGAAAATCTATACCATATTATAGAATAATATCAAGTTCATGAAATAAAATAAAATATTAATTTATTAAAAATAAAAGTGACGAAGGTTAGCAATGGTATGTTTTTGTTTAAAAATATAATTATCCTTAAATGACGGTCAAATGAAGGAGGGAGAAATTAAATAGTCAAAGTTTCGAATATTCCCAAACCCACACAATTTAAGAGCCTGGTCTTTTCTAAATATAGGTTTTCCTCAAACTATATATAGGGCTTCACATCATTAGAGAAATTCAAGCACCCACACCTTAGTCATTGCTACTCTTCATCATTTGTGAAACGAGCTTGTAACCCTACAGCTTCAAGGCACTCCACAATGGCCATGGACAAAGGTTTCAAGCTCTTTCACACCCTTTTCTTAGTGATTGCTTAGCAATATTGTGCAAAAGTGGGTGCCACTTTTGGGGATGAAACCGGAGTCGTAAATCTCAATCATCAATTTTCATTTCGTGCCTTTGGATCACATGACACACAAGCCCCAACTTTTGAACCAATTGGAAGTAGCACAAAAGTTTTAGTGGCAGCACCATTTGGAAGCATCGCTCAAACTCCCGAAGCTCTAACCCCAGAGGTTGCGTCAGTTGACAGCAGTGCTCTAACCCCAGAGGTTGCGTCAGTTGACAGCAGTGCTCTAACCCCAGAGGTTGCGTCAGTTGACAGCAGTGCTCTAACTCCAGAGGTTGCGTCAGTTGACAGCACTCAAACCACAACCATTACACCAATTGGAAGTAGCACACAAACATGAAGAGTAGCATTGAGGTTTCTTTCCTAAACCTAAGCCAAATTGAATCACTATTTTGGAGACAAATTCATTATTTCTCTATTTTTTTCTTATATGGAATGGTTTTCTTACCTTATTTTCTCATATTTAATTTTCTTTTTTAATTAAAGAATGATATTTTTGAAACGGNAAACACTCAAAGATATGGTTTCTTATGTTCTAATCCTATTTAAGTCAGTTTAGCTTTCTATAGTTCTTATAGTCTAGCCCAATTAAAGTTTTTATCTAGGCGCGATATCTTATCACTCAACTCAGAAGTGCATCTATTTATCAGGGTTGGGTACGTGATACTAGAATGAATTAGTTAGCTCTCACCTATTTTTTGTACCATAAAACCAATGTATCATAACGTGTGACTTCATTCTTGATCCAACTAGTTCACTGCTGGGGATTAGTAGGCAACTTCTTAATAAGCCAACCCTCGTGTTTGCCAAACTAATGTATATCCATGTTAGAGATCCTCTACTCATCTCCCTCCCGGTCATTAGAGGTGTTGAGGGGAAATTGACTTCCATGCAAATAGTCGTCCATGTAGTCCTTAGGTCAAATGTGAGGATGTGACCCCATATTCTAGCAAGACCATGCAAATATTTTTAGCAAGTCTCCTAATCATCCCTATAATATTACAACACTCAACCGTATGATATTGATCACCGGTCATACAACCTGAACCCTTATCATACTCATGTTTCACCTACTTGACATGGTATCTAGAACATACAAATTAGCTACACGGTAACATTGTTGTTTCTCATGATCTCAAAATTATGAAGAGTGGTGCCAACCTCATTATTTTTCACGATTTTAGATTTAGAAATGACAATAACTTTATTCTTTCTCATAGACTCAAACATGTTCTAAAAAATACAAAGAGTAGAGAAAATCTTGCTGTTTCTCATAATCTCCAAACTACAAGATTGTTTCTCGTGGTTTTAGAATTACAAAGAGCGGCAACAACCTTGTTTTTTTTACTGTCTTAAATATGGTGTCAAAACTACAAAGAATTACAATAATCTTACTATTTATCACGATCACAAACTTGTTCTCAAAACTACAAACAATTGCGACAACCTTATTCCTTATGCTATAAATGTGTTGTATGAATGAGACAAATAATCCAATCAAGTATCATCTATAGAGAAGAAAATCTATACCATATTATAGAATAATATCAAGTTCATGAAATAAAATAAAATATTAATTTATTAAAAATAAAAGTGACGAAGGTTAGCAATGGTATGTTTTTGTTTAAAAATATAATTATCCTTAAATGACGGTCAAATGAAGGAGGGAGAAATTAAATAGTCAAAGTTTCGAATATTCCCAAACCCACACAATTTAAGAGCCTGGTCTTTTCTAAATATAGGTTTTCCTCAAACTATATATAGGGCTTCACATCATTAGAGAAATTCAAGCACCCACACCTTAGTCATTGCTACTCTTCATCATTTGTGAAACGAGCTTGTAACCCTACAGCTTCAAGGCACTCCACAATGGCCATGGACAAAGGTTTCAAGCTCTTTCACACCCTTTTCTTAGTGATTGCTTAGCAATATTGTGCAAAAGTGGGTGCCACTTTTGGGGATGAAACCGGAGTCGTAAATCTCAATCATCAATTTTCATTTCGTGCCTTTGGATCACATGACACACAAGCCCCAACTTTTGAACCAATTGGAAGTAGCACAAAAGTTTTAGTGGCAGCACCATTTGGAAGCATCGCTCAAACTCCCGAAGCTCTAACCCCAGAGGTTGCGTCAGTTGACAGCAGTGCTCTAACCCCAGAGGTTGCGTCAGTTGACAGCAGTGCTCTAACCCCAGAGGTTGCGTCAGTTGACAGCAGTGCTCTAACCCCAGAGGTTGCGTCAGTTGACAGCAGTGCTCTAACCCCAGAGGTTGCGTCAGTTGACAGCAGTGCTCTAACCCCAGAGGTTGCGTCAGTTGACAGCAGTGCTCTAACCCCAGAGGTTGCGTCAGTTGACAGCAGTGCTCTAACCCCAGAGGTTGCGTCAGTTGACAGCAGTGCTCTAACCCCAGAGGTTGCGTCAGTTGATAGCAGTGCTCTAACTCCAGAGGTTGCGTCAGTTGACAGCACTCAAACCACAACCATTACACCAATTGGAAGTAGCACACAAACATGAAGAGTAGCATTGAGGTTTCTTTCCTAAACCTAAGCCAAATTGAATCACTATTTTGGAGACAAATTCATTATTTCTCTATTTTTTTCTTATATGGAATGGTTTTCTTACCTTATTTTCTCATATTTAATTTTCTTTTTTAATTAAAGAATGATATTTTTGAAACGGAATGAAACACGGTTTCACAATCTATTAAAGACCATAATATAAAATGTCACTAATNGGAATGAAACACGGTTTCACAATCTATTAAAGACCATAATATAAAATGTCACTAATACATAATTAACTTGATTGACAAAATTCTCTAAAATCAAACTATTTTCGAATTAATCATCCCTATTTTCTAAGACATTGGGGTGTGGAGGGAAAATAGACTTCCATGCAAATTAGGATGGTGACGTGTATGTAGTTCTCAGGACAAATGTAAGGAAGTCTTATCAAATCTCCTAATCATCCCTACTTGGTCACAACATCCTATTGNTGCAAATATTTTTAGCAAGTCTCCTAATCATCCCTATAATATTACAACACTCAACCGTATGATATTGATCACCGGTCATACAACCTGAACCCTTATCATACTCATGTTTCACCTACTTGACATGGTATCTAGAACATACAAATTAGCTACACGGTAACATTGTTGTTTCTCATGATCTCAAAATTATGAAGAGTGGTGCCAACCTCATTATTTTTCACGATTTTAGATTTAGAAATGACAATAACTTTATTCTTTCTCATAGACTCAAACATGTTCTAAAAAATACAAAGAGTAGAGAAAATCTTGCTGTTTCTCATAATCTCCAAACTACAAGATTGTTTCTCGTGGTTTTAGAATTACAAAGAGCGGCAACAACCTTGTTTTTTTTACTGTCTTAAATATGGTGTCAAAACTACAAAGAATTACAATAATCTTACTATTTATCACGATCACAAACTTGTTCTCAAAACTACAAACAATTGCGACAACCTTATTCCTTATGCTATAAATGTGTTGTATGAATGAGACAAATAATCCAATCAAGTATCATCTATAGAGAAGAAAATCTATACCATATTATAGAATAATATCAAGTTCATGAAATAAAATAAAATATTAATTTATTAAAAATAAAAGTGACGAAGGTTAGCAATGGTATGTTTTTGTTTAAAAATATAATTATCCTTAAATGACGGTCAAATGAAGGAGGGAGAAATTAAATAGTCAAAGTTTCGAATATTCCCAAACCCACACAATTTAAGAGCCTGGTCTTTTCTAAATATAGGTTTTCCTCAAACTATATATAGGGCTTCACATCATTAGAGAAATTCAAGCACCCACACCTTAGTCATTGCTACTCTTCATCATTTGTGAAACGAGCTTGTAACCCTACAGCTTCAAGGCACTCCACAATGGCCATGGACAAAGGTTTCAAGCTCTTTCACACCCTTTTCTTAGTGATTGCTTAGCAATATTGTGCAAAAGTGGGTGCCACTTTTGGGGATGAAACCGGAGTCGTAAATCTCAATCATCAATTTTCATTTCGTGCCTTTGGATCACATGACACACAAGCCCCAACTTTTGAACCAATTGGAAGTAGCACAAAAGTTTTAGTGGCAGCACCATTTGGAAGCATCGCTCAAACTCCCGAAGCTCTAACCCCAGAGGTTGCGTCAGTTGACAGCAGTGCTCTAACCCCAGAGGTTGCGTCAGTTGACAGCAGTGCTCTAACCCCAGAGGTTGCGTCAGTTGACAGCAGTGCTCTAACCCCAGAGGTTGCGTCAGTTGACAGCAGTGCTCTAACCCCAGAGGTTGCGTCAGTTGACAGCAGTGCTCTAACCCCAGAGGTTGCGTCAGTTGACAGCAGTGCTCTAACCCCAGAGGTTGCGTCAGTTGACAGCAGTGCTCTAACCCCAGAGGTTGCGTCAGTTGACAGCAGTGCTCTAACCCCAGAGGTTGCGTCAGTTGATAGCAGTGCTCTAACTCCAGAGGTTGCGTCAGTTGACAGCACTCAAACCACAACCATTACACCAATTGGAAGTAGCACACAAACATGAAGAGTAGCATTGAGGTTTCTTTCCTAAACCTAAGCCAAATTGAATCACTATTTTGGAGACAAATTCATTATTTCTCTATTTTTTTCTTATATGGAATGGTTTTCTTACCTTATTTTCTCATATTTAATTTTCTTTTTTAATTAAAGAATGATATTTTTGAAACGGAATGAAACACGGTTTCACAATCTATTAAAGACCATAATATAAAATGTCACTAATACATAATTAACTTGATTGACAAAATTCTCTAAAATCAAACTATTTTCGAATTAATCATCCCTATTTTCTAAGACATTGGGGTGTGGAGGGAAAATAGACTTCCATGCAAATTAGGATGGTGACGTGTATGTAGTTCTCAGGACAAATGTAAGGAAGTCTTATCAAATCTCCTAATCATCCCTACTTGGTCACAACATCCTATTGTACGATATTGATCTCTAATCATAAAATAGAGTTCTGTTTAATGCTTTACTTGAACCGTTATCATGCTCATCTCTTCACTTAGTTGGCATGCTATCTAGCATATACAAATTAACTATTTGACAACATTTTCGTTTCTCTCAAAACAATGAAGAGTGGCACGAACATCATTGTTTCTTAAGGTCTTAGAATTAGAAAGGACAATAATCTTGTTCTTTCTCATCACTTCAAACATAATCTCAAAACTNATTTTTCACGATTTTAGATTTAGAAATGACAATAACTTTATTCTTTCTCATAGACTCAAACATGTTCTAAAAAATACAAAGAGTAGAGAAAATCTTGCTGTTTCTCATAATCTCCAAACTACAAGATTGTTTCTCGTGGTTTTAGAATTACAAAGAGCGGCAACAACCTTGTTTTTTTTACTGTCTTAAATATGGTGTCAAAACTACAAAGAATTACAATAATCTTACTATTTATCACGATCACAAACTTGTTCTCAAAACTACAAACAATTGCGACAACCTTATTCCTTATGCTATAAATGTGTTGTATGAATGAGACAAATAATCCAATCAAGTATCATCTATAGAGAAGAAAATCTATACCATATTATAGAATAATATCAAGTTCATGAAATAAAATAAAATATTAATTTATTAAAAATAAAAGTGACGAAGGTTAGCAATGGTATGTTTTTGTTTAAAAATATAATTATCCTTAAATGACGGTCAAATGAAGGAGGGAGAAATTAAATAGTCAAAGTTTCGAATATTCCCAAACCCACACAATTTAAGAGCCTGGTCTTTTCTAAATATAGGTTTTCCTCAAACTATATATAGGGCTTCACATCATTAGAGAAATTCAAGCACCCACACCTTAGTCATTGCTACTCTTCATCATTTGTGAAACGAGCTTGTAACCCTACAGCTTCAAGGCACTCCACAATGGCCATGGACAAAGGTTTCAAGCTCTTTCACACCCTTTTCTTAGTGATTGCTTAGCAATATTGTGCAAAAGTGGGTGCCACTTTTGGGGATGAAACCGGAGTCGTAAATCTCAATCATCAATTTTCATTTCGTGCCTTTGGATCACATGACACACAAGCCCCAACTTTTGAACCAATTGGAAGTAGCACAAAAGTTTTAGTGGCAGCACCATTTGGAAGCATCGCTCAAACTCCCGAAGCTCTAACCCCAGAGGTTGCGTCAGTTGACAGCAGTGCTCTAACCCCAGAGGTTGCGTCAGTTGACAGCAGTGCTCTAACCCCAGAGGTTGCGTCAGTTGACAGCAGTGCTCTAACCCCAGAGGTTGCGTCAGTTGACAGCAGTGCTCTAACCCCAGAGGTTGCGTCAGTTGACAGCAGTGCTCTAACCCCAGAGGTTGCGTCAGTTGACAGCAGTGCTCTAACCCCAGAGGTTGCGTCAGTTGACAGCAGTGCTCTAACCCCAGAGGTTGCGTCAGTTGACAGCAGTGCTCTAACCCCAGAGGTTGCGTCAGTTGATAGCAGTGCTCTAACTCCAGAGGTTGCGTCAGTTGACAGCACTCAAACCACAACCATTACACCAATTGGAAGTAGCACACAAACATGAAGAGTAGCATTGAGGTTTCTTTCCTAAACCTAAGCCAAATTGAATCACTATTTTGGAGACAAATTCATTATTTCTCTATTTTTTTCTTATATGGAATGGTTTTCTTACCTTATTTTCTCATATTTAATTTTCTTTTTTAATTAAAGAATGATATTTTTGAAACGGAATGAAACACGGTTTCACAATCTATTAAAGACCATAATATAAAATGTCACTAATACATAATTAACTTGATTGACAAAATTCTCTAAAATCAAACTATTTTCGAATTAATCATCCCTATTTTCTAAGACATTGGGGTGTGGAGGGAAAATAGACTTCCATGCAAATTAGGATGGTGACGTGTATGTAGTTCTCAGGACAAATGTAAGGAAGTCTTATCAAATCTCCTAATCATCCCTACTTGGTCACAACATCCTATTGTACGATATTGATCTCTAATCATAAAATAGAGTTCTGTTTAATGCTTTACTTGAACCGTTATCATGCTCATCTCTTCACTTAGTTGGCATGCTATCTAGCATATACAAATTAACTATTTGACAACATTTTCGTTTCTCTCAAAACAATGAAGAGTGGCACGAACATCATTGTTTCTTAAGGTCTTAGAATTAGAAAGGACAATAATCTTGTTCTTTCTCATCACTTCAAACATAATCTCAAAACTACACATAGTCAATTCTTACGTTATAAATGAGAGACAAATAATCCAATCAAGTACAATCGTTCAAGAAGAAAATCTCTACCATATTAAGTTCATGAAATAAAATAAAATATTAATTTATTACATGCTAGCAATTCTATATTTTTGTGGCACAAATAAAGGAAGGAGAATTAAAAATTAAATAGTCAAACATTCTATACTTTGAATACTCCACAAAACTAGAGCCTTTTAAATTCACCACTACTTGAAAAGAGCTTGGAACCCTACAATTTGAAGACACTCCACGATAGCCATGGGTAAAAGTTTCAAGCTCTTTCACATTTGCTTGGTAATGTTGTACAAAAGTGGATGCCATTTTTGGGGATAGTCACTAGTATTGTAAATCTCCCATTTGGATCACATACACACAATTGGAAGTAACATAGAAGTCCTAGTTGTTGCACCTTTTGGAAGTATCGCTCAAACTTTGGAGGCTCTAATCTCGAGGGTTCTTCAGTTGGAAGCATTGCTCAAACTCCAACCGTTGCACCAATTGAAAATGGAAGCATTGCTCAAATCCCAACCATTGCACCAATTGGAAGTAGCACACAACCGTGAAAGTAGCATTATTGTACATGGAGGTTTCTTTGGCTATTAAGAAAGCTACATGGAAGTTTCTTTGGCTATTAAGAAAGCAAAACCTAAGCCAAACTGAATCACTCTTTTGTATACAAATTCATTAAATAACAAAGTAAAGATGTAACTTTCTAATTGTATGTGTATCAAACATTTTATATTAATGCATCAATAAATTTATTGGGTATGTCTCACGAGACTGTACCTATTTTCATTAAATATTAAAAATATCATTTTTAATTAAATGCAGTTATGGTTAGCGTTGGAAATCTCATATTGGGTAAGGTTAACCACAACCCTCGAATTTATATGATATCTGAGGAAGAAAAAACAGTTTTACGAATCCTAACACTACCCATAACTTCTTATTTATAGATCAAGCTTGCACTGCATTGATTTTTTATTTTAAAGGTTTCTTGAATTTATATCGGAAATATTTACTCCAATGAGGGTGCTACCATCATTGATTTTCAATTTTAATCATTGGATCTACAAAAAGTCGAGTCTTGTTAAACATATCCAAATTGCAGCTCAATCTAATGGTTAGATGTAAATATACGATCGATTTTCTTCTTGATAGTTTTGGAACCAAATCGGGCCATTTTTCAAATATTTTATTATTACTTTTTTCTGAAAATTCTAGAATTTGTCTGAGTGTGAATGTTTGATTAATCCACCACACCTAAATGGTGTGAAAGTTATCTTATTTATAATCAAATAAATTACAAGGATATGGAAATAGTAATAAATGGAAATAACAATAAATGGAAAGATACCTATGGTAATAAGGCAAATATCTAATATTTGCCTTATAATAAAATATCAAATATAATATATATGGTAAACTATAATTTATTACTAAATATCCTTAACA